>NC_064640.1:641629086-641936124 GCF_023864345.2 Schistocerca serialis cubense
ATTACAAAACTTTTCTACTCATAAGTAACATTTTGTAATTTCTAACAACAAAAAGCTTAGAAACTGTATATTGGCAACTGACGATGTTGCAGCCTCTTTAAATGTCTTTCTGGTACCACAATCATCCATATTATTATGATAATGCCTCATAATCTACAATTATTTTTTACAAAAAGAGAAAACTCAATGCATTAATACAATGAGTATTAGGTTTCAAGCTCCCCCTATTGATCAGTTGAATAAATGGTTCTCGGGAGTCCAATCAGATATGATTCTGTAATTCCCAAAATGAAAAAGGTAGATTCAAAATCATCGGTCCCATACACAGGGATATAGCACACAAGATGACAGCCAGCAATTTCTCTGCTCCATTTCGTGTGTAGCAACAATCCGAATTTCTACCAATGCAGCTACTATGTGGTGCCGAGACTGAGATCCAAGTAACAGTAGCTGGGAGCAGCAGAAATGGCAGCCAAAGAGGCAAGTACAGAAGGTATCCTCTGCATATTTGCTACAAACTCACTCATTGCAATATACTAGCCTCAGCTCACCCAGCAGTCAGAAATGTGAAGATTTTAGGCCACAGTGTATTTCCTTCAACACCCATCCATCAGCCTTTGCTACCCAACAATTAGTGCAACAAAGTATCATCAATTACTGAACATTATGAAGCTATATGCATGTTCACCACATAAAACATGTCAGCTGTAGGGGTCTGTTTCACAGTTATTGTGGTACGATGCAACTTGGACTGCAAAATTATGCTGTGACATCAGTGTGTTGGCAGAACTGATGTTTGCATCCTAGTTGCCACAGCGGCTATTCAACTTTTCTGTTGGTTCTTACTACAGGTACACACCGCATTGCTGCAATAAACCCACTGTTAATTATGACATGGCCAATGGAGACCTGACGGCAGGAATGGTTTAAGGTCTCCCAGAGTCTGAACACTGATGAAATGCGGGGCACAAAAGAAGCCATTTGTAGGCCTATTCACATTTTTAAAACTTTTTGTTTTACTTCCATTCAAAATATGAATATAGTGCTTCATAAAACTTCGTAAGCTAGTCACTGTTCCAGCTTTGTACAATGACTCACATTACTGGCAACAGATAGTTGCCTGTTACTGTAGGCATCAAACTACACAGACTATCTTAAAATTTATCATGAACTATTACAACTCACGTTAAAAACCAGAATGCTCTGTACCATAAATTTATAAAGCATAAGTCTCAGGACAGACCAAAATTTGCAACAAACACCACAGGAAGAACCAATGCTAATACATTGTGACAGACTGCTTAGGAAACCTTGATCTAAGAAATGTTTAGTCGGGGAAGCTGGATACCTAACACTACTACATTCAGTAGGAAAAAGTGAATGCAATACTATATCTGAATGGGTTAAACATTAAAACACACATAAAAAGTTCACAGAGTTGCACCGAAACATAGTAGACCAAACCTACTGTAAAGACACGCTGGATGAATTTAAAATTAGTGAAAGATACATAAAAAAAGGAATCACAAAACAGCACTACAGTGGCTAAATTGTCACTAACTGTAATACATATAAATTTTGGTTATCAAACTGTTTTGCTTAGTAGGACTTCATCATTTACTGTGAAGGTACAGCAACAAATGATTTTTAGGCCACCTTTGTTAACAATGTAAAGCAAACAGATTCTGTGCACAGTATTGTGATGTAAGTTCTTAATTATGCACAGCAGACCAGAGTGGAACATAAACATTGAAAGAAAATATCTGTGCCAGTTTGTAACACATAGAATACGGTTTAATAAAGCACTCACAAAAACTGTATTTGTCAAATGTTCAAAAATCCACACAATCTTATGCCAATTACCTATTATTTCTAGCTCTGTACAACCATGCACATTTAAAGTCATATTCCTAGACAGTGTTATAACTTTCAAAACCGGAAATGATTAATTTTCTCCAAAAAACTGGGCAGTGAGGCCACGGGACCTTTAGTATGCACTGCCTGGTGACCAAACAAGACAGATTCCAAGCAGCAGTGAGTTAAAATTGGACTCTGCTGATCAGATACTCAGCATTGTGGATAGACATCACTTGTTTGGTAAAATACTCCCGAAAGAAGGTGCTTGAGGAAAAACACAAGTTGTCTGATAAGTTTCAAAGTTGCATTAAAATAGAGAATAATTTAAGGAGCATGACTACTGACAAACACGATTAATGTAATAGTTTTATTCTAAGTTCCAAATATACGCATTATGCAATTGTTTGATGACAGCTACCTGCGTGATCAGTGTCACATATTTTGTAGAAACATTACAAGAGCCACATGCTCAATATGAAAGCGAAGACAAGAAATTCTCACGTAGGCATGTAAATGATATTTTGTTTTTGTTATGTTAGTACATGTTACAAACACCAGAAGTAAAGTATTGAATTTTATCTGCAGACTGATTTGTTTATATTGCACAAATTTTAAGCAGCAGAATTAGTGCTCTCTCTCTCTCTCTCTCTCTCTCTCTCTCTCTCTCTCTCTCTCTGCAAGTCTGCTCCTTGATTTTCTACAGTTAGGAAGTAGGTGACTGAACTTAAACGTGCTTTTACTTCTCTTTAAAATGATCCATGACAATAATGATTTCCCAGAACTGTGACCACAGATTAAAACACCGAGAAATTGCACACTTCAATCATCAATTTACGGTGCATAAAACAGCTGAACACATAAGTACACCAGAAGAAGAAATACAGGTTATTTTACATAAAAAAATAATGAAAAAAACTTTGTGCACAATGGCTGTTATATTTTTTCAACGCTGACAAAAAGCAAATTCATGCACAAGCAGGACTTTGAAATAGTTTCACATTCAACCTATTTTACAGATGTGACTCCAGTAATGTGCGAACCATTTTAAAAAGAATTTAAGTAATACTGTGCATTGATCCACTGGATGAGATGCACAGCTACTATTTATGGAAATGAAATGGCAATGAAAGCCGAATAAAAAGTAGGCCAAACACCATAGCTAGTGTTTACTAGGATGCAAGAGGGATTCTTCTCCTTACTGATTGCCTTGCAAAAGGTAAAATAATAACAAAATAATGACTGATAGGTATTACAAAAATCTTCTCTATCAATGGGGTGTGGAAAAAAATTACACATGAAGATCCATGGATTGCATCCCAAGCAATGCATCAATACGCAAAGGTGTTTTGGAAACTGGGGAAATCGGGTATTTGGAAGCTTAGGGAGGTTATAGCGAAGGGCATACTTTCCAGAATCATATTTTGTAGACAGAATATACTCACTGGAAACACACCTGACAAAATGAATTGATGTAAAATAGGACCACATCAATAAAGAAGTCTTTCACTGCCACAGCAAGAAATTTTCAAGCTGACCCTTACACAAATTTTTTTGTAAAAGGGAATTATCCAAACACGTTATATTTTCTATCAAATTATTATTTATCAAACTCAGCAAGCTGTTGCATCTCATGAGGGGCTACAAGATTCATTTAATTCTGTGCCTATTAAGGATTTTGCTGGTTCTTCTAGAGATGTCAATAAACATGGCAAGTATGCCATTTTCATTTTATTCATCATATGAATTCCACTGCCACTCTTGTAATTAGATGATGAGTGATGAGAGATGGTGAGAGGGACAGTATGTTGCAAATAATCAAAAAAGAACAAAGTGCAAGAGTATTACTAGCATTACATTTGAGAATATTACTGAATATGTTACTTTATTCAGGGTATTGGGTGAATAGTACTAACTAATGCTGTCATCAGTTCATCTGGTTCACTATTCAGGCTTCACAAGAAGATGCACCATCAAGATTAACAGTGCTTTATCAACACTGTGTGTTTTTATGTATCCAACTATATGTACAATTCTTTTAAATATTTCACTGACTGACCCAGCTGTCTTCATCAAGTGTTGTAGCTAATTGCCCTGTGTGTGCTTATGGCCCAGACAGCAACTATACTGTTTCAGCTATTTGGATGATGGCAGAGTTTCATGATAATTAAGCAGCAAGTTAAACCTTTGCAACTTTTGTCACTGACACATTTCTTCGAGAATGCGATGACTGAAAAGGAAAATGTTACATCAAAGCTCCTCACTGATATAATGAAAGAAATTATACAAAGCACTCACCACATTTGAACTGGGTCATCTTCAACAAGATTTAATATTACTTTAATAGAGTGGCTCTGTCATATTATCTAGAAACAGCTTGTCTTGGCCATGACCAACATGTCTAGCAAGGTGGTACAGAAGTTAGGACAATGGACTCATATTTGGGAGAAAGAATGCTCAAAAACATAGGTAGCTATCCTGATACAGATGTGCCTAATCACTTCAGGCAAATGATAGGGTCTTTTATCAAAAGGATTATGGCCAATTTCCCATCCCATTCCTGTTTAAGTTTAGGCATCATCTGTAAGTAAATCAATGCTGACAAGATGTCAAACTCTGATCAAATGACTTGACTGGCAAAGCCCTCAGGAAAAACTTGGCTTTTTGTAAGACAAGTTCACCTTAAGCAAACACTGTTAAATGTTTACCTGAACGAGTGGCTGTTCTGTCATGACTAGGGAGTACCAAGGATCTCACCCTATCATAAACAATAAACATGATGTCACACATTTCCTTGTTAAATATTTTGTATTACTGCTGGGTCTTTTAATAGGCAAATGTAACCCCTAAATCTAGAACGTGAAGGCTTTTGTAAGTCACAGGAAAATGTGGTTATTAGAATTTTTAAATTTCCTCGTCAGCGAAAAAGTGGAATCCCTTTTTTTAAGTATCCTTAGTACATATGTTTGAGGAGGATGTTTTAGAATTATTCAAATGGCTCTAAGCACTATGGGACTTAACATCTGAGGTCATCAGTCCCCTAGACTTAGAACTACTTAAACTTAACTAACCTAAGGACATCACACACATCCATGCCCGAGGCAGGATTCGAACCTGCGACCGTAGCAGCAGCAGGGTTCCAGACTGAAGTGCCTAGAACCGCTCTGTCACAGTGGCCGGCTTTAGAATTATTCAGATATATATCAGCTTATACACACTTTTATCTTCTTCTTATTCTTCATTATTATTATTATTACTACTACTACTACTACTACTACTACTACTACTACTAATAATAATAATAATAATAATAATAATAATAATAATAATTATTATTATTATTATTATTATTATTATTATTACAACAACTAACTCTACTACTGTGATTCTTCAGTTTCTCTCTGTGTATTTCTTGCTCGAACAGTCCACGGGTGTACTGCCGGTCCATAGTGTCCAACGGACACAATATTTCGGCAGTCAGACATGTCGCCATTGTCAGGCTATTGAAACTCGCACCAGGGATGGACTCATCAACCAAGATTACGGCTACAATCTCAGCAGGGCATGGGAACCAGCATTGAGTCTAATTAAAAAGACGCTCAGCAAAGGAAACGAATGGGCAACTAGGGTGGATGAGGCAATTACACCGACGCCACCACAGACGTCGATGCCAGCATCTCACCGACACGCTGATGCATGGGCGCGCAGAGAACGCCTCGCGAGGTGAGAGGATTTAAGATGGCCACCCACCCTCAGGCCTGATGATGGCGACATGTCTAATCACCGAAATATTGTGCCCGTTGGACACTACGGACCGGCAGTACACTCGTGGACTGTTCGAGCAACTCTACTACTACTATAGTTACAGCTACTATTGTCATAATACTGTAATCAGTTTTTGTATAATACGAAAACTATTACTATTGGATACATTTAACTTTCAATTAAACAACAAAAGAAATTTATAATTGCTTTTAAGTCTCAATAACTAAATGTACATGTGAAAGAACACTTACTGTTTTTCACATCAAGGAATCCAACTAGAGTAGCAAGCAATCCAGCAAGTGCTACTGGGCTTAACAACTGACGATCACTGTGGTAAGGACTGAGGGTTAATGTTCCCTTACCAAGATGAGTCAAGCCCTGCGCTATGCGGACCATGAAGAGATTATTGGGATCTTTCCCATGGAATTGGGCCAATTGACGTAACATTGCGCTAAGCCTGAAACAGTTCCTTCATGTATTTTCAGATACTCATAAAATCACAAACTACATTAATTTACCAGTATTAACAGTGGTTGAGTTGCATGGTTGTGGATTAAATCATGGGGAGAAAAAAGAAAAACAGCACACAACCATTTTTTTATATAACTTGATTTATGCCAATGTGCATTTCAGGTTTCTAGATGCAGAATAAAAGTCAGTGTAGCATTCAAAATACAGTTGAATAAAAATGTAGTGCTGATGATAACATAAATGTATTACATCAACTGGAGATGGATGAAGACCTGAAACAAATCTTGGCATAAATAGAGTTATATAGGAAACAGCTAGCTGTTGCATTTCTTGATTAAGTAAAAAAAAAAAATACTGTCAGAAAATTAAAGATCAACCTATATCAATGTAAGCAATTGAGATCTGGCAAAAAAATTGGCAGTAGGGTGGACAGTAACAACAACAGCGCAACTTCTGCAACTGGAATGATCATTTGAAGTAAAACAGTCTTGTAAACATGGACTCTAAAATGCATACCTTAAGAGCTATGACCACTACTTCGATACTGTGAAAAAAATCTCTCCTATCGCATACTCTTTGCTTTCCATATTTTGAGAGGAGGTAGTATGGACTAATACAAGATAATTTTCTCTAGTAAAAAAGAGCTCTAAAAGAAATACCTTATGAGCTATGGGCACTTGTTCAGTAGAATAGATGTATTTTAAAGTATCGAAGGTGAATAAGTGGTCGCAGCTATTAATGTACGCATTTTAGAGCCCATTGTTGCTAGACCTTTTTTTTTTTTTTTTTTTTTAAATGATCGTTCCTGCTATTTCCCTGAATACTGAGCATTCCTCCTGGATATCTTGTATACAGGAAAAATAAAACACAACTAAAGACAAAAGGTGCATATGTGAAATTATTTAGTACACACGAAAATTCAAAATGCAGACAAGCAGAGCAGGAGGGATAGCAAGGGAAGCAGAAAGTACTGTTTTGAGGACTGTGTGAAGCTTAGGAGAGGTAAAATGATAGGCTGTGTTTGATCATTTAAAGTCAAGTGAAGACTGTGTGCCGGATATTTAACAATTTTTTAAAAGTTACCCAAATGAAGTACACTTCAGTGTATTAGTAGTGGTAATTACAAATTGTACCAGCTAACACCACAAATTTATTTACATTGTTTAATTTGTATGTAAATAGTTACACAAATATTATTAACAAATTGCAACAAACAAAGGACTAGCAACAATCTGACACTCAGAATTCTGAAAAAGAAACACAAGAAAACTGAGTGTGCTACTCAACTCAAATATTTTAGAAAACTTGCCTTTCGACTGGTAAAATGGAAACAGCATTTAGACTCAGAGAACATTTCTCAAACGAAATTACATCAGAAAATACACAAAACTGATACTGCAACACAGACATCAAACAAGTGTGTCTTCTTGGAGCTACAACATTCACTTCAAGCAGAAAGAAAGACATTGAAGAATCCCAAATAGGAGAATGAAGAGTAAAATGGAAAATCTTAGGTCCAAATTGCACTGTGACAGAACACGCAGACTAACAGCAAACAGGAAATTAAAAAGTGACCTCAGTACTCATTAGACTTTGTGAGAGAGCATTATGGGGCACTCCACGGAACTCACAAACTTCGAACGTGGTCAGGTGATTGTGTGTCACTTGTGTCATATGTCTGTATGTGAGATTTCCACACTCCTAAACATCCCTACATCCACCATTTCTGATGTGATAGTGAAGTGGAAACGTGAAGGGACATGTACACCACAAAAGCATACAGGCCGACCTCGTCTGTTGACTGACAAGAGACCACTGACAGTTGAAGAGGGTCGTAATGTGTAATAGGCAGACATCTATCCACACCATCACACAGGAATGCAAACTGTATCAGGATCCACTGCAAGTACTATGACAGTTAGGCAGGAGGTGAGAAAACTTGGATTTCATGGTTGAGCGGCTGCTCATAAGCCACACATCATGCTGGTAAATGCCAAACGACACCTCGCTTGGTATAAGGAGCGTAAACATTGGATGATTGAACAGTGGAAAAACGTGTGGAGTGATGAATCACAATACACAATGTGGCAATCTGATGGCAGGTATGGGTATGGTGAATGCCCGGTGAATGTCATCTGCCAGTGTGTGTAGTGACAACAGTAAAATTCGAAGGTGGTGGTAATTATGGTGTGGTCGTGTTTGTCATGGAGGGGGCTTGCACCCCTGTTGTTTTGCGTGGCACTATCACAGCACAGGCCTACATTGATGTTTTAAGCACCTTCTTGCTTCCCACTGTTGAACAGCAATTTAGAGATGGTAATTGCATCTTTCAACACAATCGAGCACCTGTTCATAACGGCCTGTGGCAGAGTGGTTACACGACAGTAACATCCCTGAAATGGACTGGTCTGCACAGAGTCCTGACCTGAATCCTATAGAACACCTTTGGGATGATTTGGAATCCGACTCCATGCCAGGCCTCACTGACCGACATCAGTACCTCTCCTTAGTGCAGCACTCTGTGAAGAATGGGCTGCCATTCCCCAAGAAACCTTCCAGTACCTGAATGAACATATGCCTGCGAGAGTGGAAGCTGTCATCAAGGCTAAGGATGAGCCAACACCATATTGAATTACAGCATTACTGATGGAGGGCATCATGAACTTGTAAGTCATTTTCATCCAGGTGTAGTGTATATAACATTTGAATATTTAGAGAAAGCTTTTTACGATGTTGACAGAATCCACTCATCCAAATTCTGAAGGTGGCAGGGATAAAACACATGGAGCAAGAGGTTATTTACAAATTGTGCGAAAGAGAGATTGCAGTTATGAGAGTCAAAGAACATGGAAGATAAGCATTTGTTGAGAAGGGAGTGAGACAGAGTTGTAGTTTCTCCCCCACGTTATTCAATCTGTACATTGAGCAAGCAGAAAAGGAAATGAAGGAGAAATTTAGAGAGGGAGTTAAAGCTCACAGGGAAGAAAACTCAGATTGTAATTCTGTCAGAGACCACAAACAACTTTAAAGAATGGCTGAATGGAATGCATAGTGACTTGAAATGTAGTTATAAGATGAACATCAGTCAAATAGAACCTGGTAATGCTGAAGGAATTAGTTTAAAAAATGAGACACTAGAAGTAGTAGGGTTTTGCTACTTGGGCAGCAAAACATATGACAATGGCTAGAGTAAAGAGAATATAAATGGCATACTGTCAATAGCAAGAAAAGCATTTCTGAAAAAGAGGAACACTTTAACATCTAATATAATATATTTAGCTGCTAGGAAGTATTTTCTGAATTATTTGTCGGAATGTAGCTTTGTGCAGAAGTGGAACAAGGAAGATAAACAACACAGACAAGAACAGAACAGAAAACTTTTAAACTGTGGTTTTATTGAAGAAAACTGATAGACGTTGTAATGTAATCGACTGTCGGAAATAAGGTTTATCTAAAGCGAAGAGTGCGATACCCAGAGTAAGGAGTTGAAATAATTTCATGGCTGTATTATGTGGCCAGAAAACGTGCTTAATTTATTAATTGAATTATGAATATGTTCTTTCGTAATAAATAATGAACTTGTTCAAGATGTGTGTAAGGTCAGTAGGCCAAAGAAGCTAAGAAGCGGGAATATCTGCAACTTCCGGGCAGTTGTTGGCTTGCCTGCCACTTCTCTTTCAGTCTTGGAGGAAGACAGTCGTGCTTTTGTAACCAGTGATGTGTAACAGAATTAGATAATCAATGTTGATAGTAAAAATGTTAAGAAGTGAAAACTTACATGGCAAATAGTGTAGTTCAGAACAAAAAGTTTGAATAAATATAACGTTTAGCAAAAATTATTTCTAATCCAGTGGTGTTTATTTAAACAGAAGCCATGTTTGATGTTGGAATGATCATTTTGCAGACAAAGAAAAGATGAAACCCCCTAGACAAACGAGATCTGCAGTTATTGGGTATGTAATCTTTCAGCAACTACTAACAAATTCCTGCTGAAATTGTGAGGGACTGGACTTATGGTTCCCATTCAAATAGCTTATTGAATGGAAACCAATAACACGTGTGAATGCTGTCCTACCACACTATGCCACCTAAGGTTCTATAAACAATTATTCAGTTATTTAAGAAACCAGTAAGGTAACAACCCATACAATGTGTAGATTGGATAAGTAATGAAGTAGTTTTGAATCGAATTTGGGACAAAATAAATTTATGCCATAATTTAACTAAAAGAAATAATCAGTTGCCAGGATCCATCTGAGACATTAACAAATCGTCAATTTGGTACTGGAGAAAAGTGTTGTGGTTAAAAATTGTAGTGGGGAAACAAATGTTACACTACAGCGAGCAGTTTCAAGTGTATGGAGGTTATAGTAGTTATGTGGATATGAAGAGCATGAAGAGCTGCATCAAACTGGTCTCAGACTGAAAACTAAAAAAACAACACAAAAGGCCCAATGATCAAGTTAATAGACTGCCATCAAATTTTTTCAACAGATAATTAACTATTATTGTGGCTAGCTGTATGGTCGATGATGATGATGATGATGATGATGATGACGACGATAACATGTTTACAAAAGGAAGTTTACTTGTTATAAATTAAATACAATCATAAACTCCTACTGACCTGGCATTATTCGTGCCTGCACCTACGAGACCCATTGCAAAAATTGAATTGTGAGCAACTTCAGCATCACTATCATGTGAGAATTTACTCAATGTATCAAGAATATTCAATTTTGGATTTGATACAGAGATGAGTCCTAGTGCCAAAGGAACTGCTCTTCTGATCACAGGTTCACAGTACCTCAGCTGAAAGTACAAGATAATCATATTATATGTAAATATACAGATACTATTTATCTTATGTTAAATGTCAAAATATTTTACTTTTAAGCTGAAAGTAATTTAACTCTATATAACTCTATATAACTATATTGGTTGTTTCATTATTTTAAATACTGCAGGTAGACAAGTCAGTAAATATTATATGATGCTTTTTTTGAGCTCAAAAATCGAATATGCAATAGTTTTGTCAGTTTTGGAAGAAAACTGGTCAAAACAATTGGGGATGAGATAAAATACCACACATTATGTAAGGCCTGATTTTCATTCAGTCTTGTACCATTTTCAGGGAGATACACTTTCACATACAGTATAACACAACAGAATATACAGTTCCACACCACTCTCTACTTCTTGTTTACAGAACTCACAGCTTACAGGACCATTTTTGCACCAGTGAAAAATCTCATTAACATGTTAAAATCTAACTACAGTCCTCTATTATCGCTTATTGGCATTCCAAACAGCAAACACTGTATCAAACTTGTGAGGCAAATATTCAAAGAAATTATTCCCTTTATTTCAGAGGGAAATTATGCCATTCATCACGAACAGCAATCTCCAGTGATTAAAAATTTACTGATGGCAGTAGTCTAGCTGTAAAATGTCATCCAAAACCAGTTCCATGCATGTTCAAAAGTATTTACTGTAGCTCTTGCAAGCATGCTGGCAAAGGTACTTCTTCCACCATCTCATAACTATTAAGAGTACTATCCTCAAGAAAAGGGCATGTGCTGTTAGTGGCACCACTATAATCAGCACAAAATTTAACTGACCAGTCTCACTGTTTACTGCCTCTTCAAACAAACTGAAAAAGAACCATAACACACGTCTAAAAATAATACTGATAGATAAAAAATATACTTTTACGTGGTAGCAGGTGAAAACACATAAAGGAAATCGAAATGCGTGAGCTTTCAGAGCCAGTGGCTCCTCCTCCTGGTTGAAGTGATGAAAAAAAAAAGAAAGAGGGATGAAGGAAAAGGACTGGTGAGGTTTAGGAAATGGGAAGAGTTACAGAAAAGTTCCCCAGAACCTCACAGGGACACTTAATGGATGGGATGAGAAGGAAAGACTAGCCATTGTGACCAATTATTCCTCCTTATGTAGCCCCACTGTCAGTTTTTGCTGTCATCTATTTTATTCAAATTGTCATCAGTTTTCCAGCTTTTGTGCTAGTTTGTTCATTTATTTATCTGTATCACCCCCTATTAATCAACATCTTGCCCTTATATCTTTTCTAGTACAGATTTCCACATACTTAGGTGGGTACATTTTCATCTATGAAGCTTCAAATAACACTTTGTTTAGGTTAACTGCACACTACAAGCACATCTCCCAATCATCCTACACTAGTTTATTTGAAAAGGGTACATCACATTCCTTTCCTTCTCACCACTTACCTTGATTTTACATTGTTCTTTCATGGTTTAGTGTTTTTGTTTGTCACTAACCTGCACTGACTGACTGTTACTGTCGCCTCCTGCACTATTTTACTTTTCATATATAGAAGGTTCCATTTTCTCCAATAACTTCTCCTTTCTGTTTGCCTTGTCTTAGCTTTAGCCTGTTTTCCTGTCTTTTTTACGAACATTGAGAAACATGATTTATTGTAGTAATTTTTTTATTATATTGGTCTACCATATTTTCTGCATACTATAGTATTCCGATTTGTGCAATGTTTTAATTGTTGTGTTGATAATCATGTGTGAAATGTATCTGTTCAGTGTTAGCCATACTGGTTATGTACCCTATTGACAGCTGTCAAAAAGGTTGCACAAATTTTGGTAGTACTGGTAATTATTTATTTTGTATAGAAATGGAAGAAAAATTTGTACTGAATTTTACTATAAGAATGGAATATAGTGCGGCAAAAATTTTAGGAATGTTAAATATTGCTTTTGGTGAGTATGCAATGAATAGAACAAAGGTTTACAAGTGATGTAAGTGTTTCAAAGAAGGCCATGAAGAAATCCGAGGATATCGAGTGCCCTTGATGCCGCAGTACACCTTCAACCAATGGTATTGTGGGCAAAATCGAAATAAATTATTATGAATGATCACTGAATCACAATCAAAGAAGTAGCTGATGATGTTAGCATATCAACTGGTACATGTCATAACAATAATGGAAATTCCTGGATGGAGCAATACATAAAATGAGGGAAAGGCAGCTACTCACCTACAGTGGAAATGCATAACAGAAAACAATATTCACACTAGCTTTCAAGTACTAGCTACCAATAGTACACACATTTACACACACAACCACCCAGATATCCAAATCTGCACTCCCTTGCCGTGGCTATCAGAGTGGGCGTTTGGGTGTCTTGTGAGGTTGTGTGAATGTGTCTACTACTGCTAGAAAAAGTGCTAGTGCTTGAAAGCTAGTGTGAATGATGTTTTCTGTTATGTGTATCTACATCGATGTCTACATCTTACATCTATACTCTGCAAACCACCGTGAAGTGCATAGCACAGGGTACATCCCATTGTACCACTTATTAGCGTTTCTTTCTGTTCCATTCTCATACGGAGCATGGGAAGAATGATTGTTTGAATGTCTCTGTGCATGCTATAATTATTCTAATCTTGTCCTCACAATTCCTGCATGAGCAATGCATAGGCTGTTGTAGTGTATTCCTACAGTTATCAATTAAAGACCGTTCTTGAAACTTTGTTAGTAGACTTTCTCAGGGTATGAAACTTCCTGGCAGATTAAAACTGTGTGCCAGACCCAGACTCGAACTCGGGACCTTTGACTTTCGCGGGCAAGCACTCTACCAACTGAGCTACCCAAGCACGACTCACGCCCCGTCCTCACAGCTTTACTTCTGCCAATACCTCGTCTCCTACATTACAAACTTAACAGAAGCTCTCCTGTGAACCTTACAGAACTAGCACTCCTGAAAGAAAGGATATTGCAGAGACATGGCTTAGCCACAGCCTGGGGGTGTTTCCAGAATGAGATTTTCACTCTGCAGCGGAGTGTGCGATGAAAGGTCCCAAGTTCGAGTCTCGGTCCGGCATACAGTTTTAATCTGCCAGGAAGTTTCACATCAGCACACACTTCGCTGCACAGTGAAAATCTCATTCTTTCTCAGGGTAGTTTATGTCTATCTTCAAGTGGCTGCCAATCCAGTTTCTTCAGCATCTCTCCTATGGGTCAAACAAACCTGTGATCTTTTGCACTACCTCTTTCTGTATATGTGCAATATCCCCATTTGTCCTATTTGGTACAGGTCCTGCACATTTGAACAAATTCTAAAATGGGTTGTACGAGTGATTTGTAACCAATCTCCTTTGCAGACTGAGTGCACTTCCCAGTATTCTACCAATAAACTGAACTCTGCCTCCTATTTTACACACAATTGAGTCTCTGTGATCATTCCATTACATATTCTTATAGTTTTACACCCAGGTACTTGTATCAGTTGGCCGATTCCATTTGTGACTCACTAATATTGTAGTCATAGGATACCACATTTTTTTCATTTTGTCAAGCACACAATTTTACATTTCTAAATATTTAAAGCAAGTTGCCTATTTTTGCATCAGCTTGAAATCTTATCAAGATCTGACTGAATATTTATGCAGCTTCTTTCAAACAATACTTCATTATAGATAACTGCCTCATCTGCAAACAGTCTGAGGTTATGATTAACATTGTCAGCAACGCCATTAATTTACAACACGAACAGCCAAAGGTTTCAACACATTTCCCTTGGGCACACTCAAAGTTACTCCTACATCTTGTGATGGCTCTCCATCCAATATAACAACATGCTGTCGTCCCCCCCCCCCCCCCCCCCCAAAAAAAAAAAGTCCTCAATCCAGTCACAAACTTGACTTGACACCCCATAACATCGTATATTGGCAATAAGCATACGTGTAGTGCTCCATGCATCGATCCACTACAGGTGAGTGTTGCCTTTCCTTTATTTCAGGTAGGGCGTGCCATGAACTCTTTTGCATGTTTGGGGTACGAAATGTGTGACAGCAAAATTTATTCCAATTTGTCGAGTTTTGAACAAAAACACCAGTTAATCCAAGTTTATCAGGAGCCATTAGATGAAGTCAAAAACTATGCAGAACTACTGAAATGAGGCAAACAGATGATGAAACATGACTCTATGGATATGATGTCTTAACTAAGGATAAGTCATCCCACTGGAAGCCAAGACTGAAAAAACCTTGGTAAGTGGGCTCAAATGTGAAAGTTATGCTCACTACGTTGTTCTATTTTAACAGCACAGTGGACCACGAGTTCTTATCACAAGGTCGAACAATCAATACAGAGTAGTACTTACGAGAGTTCAATGGCGTTTGCTTGAAACAATCTGAAGGGAGGGGGGGAAGAGGGGAGTGTGAGGGGGGGCCACCATCCAGATTTTTGGCGAAATGTTTCATGTGCAACATGATAATGTATGTGCTCACACTTTGTTGTTCCTTTGTAAATTTTTGGCCAAAAATACTACTGAGATGATGTCCCAGACTCCATATTCGACAGACATGGACCTATGTTACTTTTTTCTGTTCCCAAAATCCAGACAGCCTTAAAGGACCATCATTTTACAAACGTATATGAGATTACAAATGCATCACTAAGAGAGGTAAAAGCTATTACAAAGATCAAGTTCTAGAAGTGTTTTATGGATTGGAAAAAATGCTGGTATAAGTGTAGAATACCTCATGGGGACTATTTTGAAAGGGATAACATTGGTGTAGACTAATAAACAAAATTCTTCCCAAAAAACAAAAATTCTGATCTTTTTCCAACACCAGGCTGGGAAGCACCAGACATTTATTTGTTATCAGTTGCATTCCCAGCCATCCCTCAATCATCATTCTCACGGGGTATGAAAGTGCTTTCCTCAGTCTATATCGACATGTTTTCACCAACACTGTAATTGTTCTAGCCAGTTTAGTCTATTCTAAACTTAATTCATCAGGAAAGAGGGAAGGAGAGGGGAAGACGAAAGGAAGTGGGTTTTAAGGGAGAGGGTAAGGAGTCATTCCAATCCCGGGAGCGGAAAGACTTACCTTTGGGGGAAAAAAGGACAGGTATACACTCGCACACACGCACATATCCATCCACACATACAGCCACAAGCAAATATGTCTGCTTGTGGCTGTATGTGTGGATGGATATGTGCATGTGTGCGAGTGTATACCTGTCCTTTTTTCCCCCAAAGGTAAGTCTTTCTGCTCCCGGGATTGGAATGACTCCTTACCCTCTCCCTTAAAACCCACTTCCTTTCGTCTTCCCCTCTCCTTCCCTCTTTCCTGATGAGGCAACAGTTTGTTGCGAAAGCTCGAATTTTGTATGTATGTTTGTGTTTGTTTGTGTGTCTATCGACCTGCCAGCGCTTTCGTTCGGTAAGTCACCTCATCTTTGTTTTTATATATAATTTTTCCCACGTGGAATGTTCCCTTCTATTATATTACTAAATTTAATTCTGTAGTTTAACTTACTTGTCTCCTCTATTTATTTCTTTAGGCTGTATTTTCCCAACTGTGATAGTTATTAACCCTTTCGCTGCTATTGACATGCATACATGTCCTACTATGCCGTTCTCCAGGTGCTGTGGACATGTATATACATGCCATTTTGGTTCTCTTACAGTACTATGGATTTCTGTATGCTTCCAGAGCATCTGACTCATTACTGATGTGGACAAGTTACTTCCATATCTTGGTGAATCAAAAAGTTTAAGAGTATTTATCTGACAACATATGTGCCTCATTGTGTGCTATCATCTGCAAGAAACCTTGTTTCCATACCTTGAATCATTTATGAAATATGACGATTGTTATGCCCAAATTATTTGTGATGTGCAAAGAAATGAATGGACACATCGCATATGACCATCCATAGGATATAAAACCTAATTACTCGAGAATGAAATGAGACATTGTTCTGCCCTCAATTTTAGATGAAATTTCAATATCTTATGTACATTTAATTCATTGCCATGTATGAGCTAAAATCAACCATGCAGTGTGTTTCTACCTCTTTAAAATTGCATGCAATATTTTACTGAATTTGATGCGGCGTACTCAGTATGACGGACAATAAAAAGAAATTCAGTTCTTTATCAAGTGAAGATATCAGACCGTAAAATTTCAACTGTTTCCGAAAAATCGGATGATAAGTAATTCATATTGGCTGGTAAGCTCTCTCTCAGCACAGGCACCAGCATTTGGCAAGCAGTACAGTCATAACAGAAGCTGCCATCGGCACAGAATGGAATAGAGCACATCCATAGCAGCGAAATGTTTAAGATTCTTACCATTACTGCTTTTCATCAAAAGCACATTTAAGCTCTTTTATAAAAAAACAACATTGCTTAATTGTCAAGTGCTTTGACTAGTGTCATTGTAATCACCCTACTGATGGAGTATTTTACAGTGTTAAACTCTCTTGACAGTAGTAGCTTAAAGTGAAGCGTGGAGAAAAAATATTTTATAACAAATAATGTATTTCTATTACACTCACCAAGTGACCAAAAGTTCTGAAAGCCATCTCAGCACCAATTTCTTCACCCATGGCAATTAAAGCGATACCTAGAACAGCAACTGCTTGTCTAGGTGAAAGATCTACTTCATCTTTCTTGTCATCTTTTTTATCCTTTTCTTTTTCTTTCTCCTTGTCCTTATCTTTGTCCTTGTCTTTGTCCTTATCCTTTTCCTTGTCTTTATCTTTCTTATCTTCCTTCTTGTCCTCCTTAAACATACAAATGGACCTATTATTACATATAATACACGATAAACCAAACAAAGAATTCTTTTTCAATATATGAAAAGAAGAATCTGATCCTCAGTATAATCCAGCAAATTAATTTTAATTAATGATATGATTGCATTAATTCAAATTACAAAACATAAGACAATATGCAAGGTCCAAATTGGAGGCAATTCAGCAGTTCATATAATGAGCTTGACACTGCCAAACCTTTTGTAAATTAGTGGACACCAGTGGTGTGCAGTGTAGAATGTGAACCACTGCTCCATGGAACCGTGTAATTCAGATCAATTATTTTACACTATTCCTCACCACAAGATGTTTTAGCATAGAGCATGTAACAAAAGTACAGTTTTCAGACTATCTTATTTAATGATTTGGGTGGTCTTATCATAGTTTTCAATGTATTCTATGCTCACGCTATCAGGAATGGTAACTGGTGAGGTCTAAGAAGCCAGCTGATGTCAATGTTGTTCATTTAATGGAGCTGGCACTGTTCCAGTTTGATTTTGACTTGCTAAAAGGCACATGTGGATTGAGAAATTCATTCTGCAAACATTTTATAAAGCATGTGTTGTCACTTTGATGTTTATTACTGATATCAGGCACCATCAGTGCAGCCTCAGTACGCCAAGCTTAAAAATATACCTGTCAGGTTTGAAACTAGTTGGCAAACATTAGTAGTCCAGATGACCTCAGAAGTTAAGTCACATATTGCTCAGAGCCATTAGTAGTCCATCTATTGACAGATTTGTTAATAAATGCTATGTGAAATTTAATAAAGCTGCTGGTTTCTTGTCAACAAAATGAAACTAGGGAAAAAATATGAATTTATTGGCGAACAGGAGGACATTGGTAAGAGGTAACCAAAATGCACGGACATTCTCTGATTTGTTACAAAAGCATGTATCCAAGAGTTTGTTGTATCTGTAATGAGAAGTTATTAAGGCTAAGTGAACTTTCTCAATATCAAAACTTGATCATCTGTACTACATTCCATCAATACATCCATTTTTGTTGTGTTTTTCTAAAGGTGATAATGTAGCAGAGTTTTGGCTGGGTTACATCTTGTAGCAGCATAATTAGTGCACTGACTTAAAGAAGGTTCTGTCTGTGGCAGTTCTTGGCTTTTTATAAGCAATACTGTCACTACAGGACAATTGCTCCTGGGCTTTCATACCACAAACTGGATCTTCGAAGTCAGTGTACTAATTATGTTGCTGCAAGATGTGTGACCCCAACAAAACGTGCAATGTTATTACCTGGGATAAAACATGACCCCAACAAAATGTGCAGCATTATTACCTGGGATAAGATATAACAAAGGTGGATGTATTAACAGAATGTACATGGTGTACAACTTTGCTTCCGCCATTTTTTACCCACCATTTGTGGCTTTAATGAAACAAATTGGTTACACATGTATCATTCGAAGTATTTACCATCACTGGCCACTACTTTCTCCCATCTTTCAGGCAGTGTACGAATCCTGGTCAAAAGAATTGTTCATCTTTTGAAGCAATCCATAAATCGATCCACTTTGTGACTTCTTCATGAAATCAGAAGTGTTGGTCACCCAGGCCATGCGCCATTGATCTAAACAGGTGATGATAGGCAGAGGGAGCAATGTCTGGAGAATACGGCGGGTGGGGTAGGACTTCCCATTTTAATGTTTCCAAGTAAATTTTGACCTTTTTTGCAATGTGGGGTCAAGCGTTGTCGTGCTGCAAAATCACTTTATCGTGCCTCGCGCTGTATTGTGGCCATTTGTCTTTTAATGCTCTGCTCAAATGCATTAATTGCATTCGATAATGAGCACCTGCGATTGTTTCACTTGGTTTTAATACCTCATAGTACACGATGCCGAGCTGGTCCCACCAAATGCAGAGCATGATCTTGGAGCCGTGAATATTCAGTATGGCCCTCGAAGTGGAAGCATGGCCGGGATATCCCCATGGTTTTTTGCATTTAGAGTTTTCGTAATGAACCCATTTTTCGTCCCTGGTCACAGTGCGATGCAGAAATCCCTTCCATTTTTGCCTCTGAAGCACCTGTTCACAAACACACAAATGCTGTTCAATGTCTCTTGGTTCCAGCTCACACAGGACCCAAGTACCTTCTTTCTGAATCATGCCTGTAGCCTTGAGACGTTTTGAAATTGCTTGCTGTGTCACTCCCACTAATCGTGCCAATTCTTCTTGAGTCTGATGTGAGTCTTCACTTGGCAATGTCTCCAATTATGCATCTTCGAAAACATTCTCTCTTCCGCCACTATGCCGGTCTACGACGTTAAAATCACCGTTCTTGAAGCGCTGAAACCACTCACGACACATTCTTTCACTAATAACGTCCTTACCGTATGTACTTGAGAGCATTCGATGAGACTCACCCGTGACATTTTCAATCAAGAACAACTTTATGATGCAGACACAAATCGACTAATGTTTGAATGAGGTTATGTTGACCGAGGTCCAAGCTAAGTGCCAGACATCTGTGATCTGTTTCTTTCGACCGCTACTTACTGCTGTCGTCACCTATCAGCAAACAGCGGAAGCAAAGTTGTACACCTTGTGGTACAGGCAGTGATCAGATTTTTATGTTGTACAAGTTAACTCAGTATCATCACTAAATTCTCATTACATTCTAAATGCTTACATTTTGTTGCAACCGTTTGTTTGGACATGAGGATTAATAAATCAAACAAACAAAAGCTCAATGCCACAGGCATTAATTTTAGTATCAGTTGTTTCTTACACTGCCAGCCCAAAATGACTCCCTTCCAAGGCAACAATACAAGGAATCCATTTTCCATGTTCCATTCAACTATTTTGAACACTGTCAATAAAGGTTTCTAACAAAGTTAGTTACAGTCAGATGCAGTTCTATATTGTATTTCACTTTAAAGTAAGTATGTTTGTTTGAATAACAGTCCATGTTGACAGTCTCAGATGTAGCTAGTGCTACAGAAACAATATCAAGTTGTTGTCAACTTTATGAGCAAAGTAACAGTTGTAATAAGGGATTCATTGAGTAGTCATCCCAATACATTCCTGGAATACTGGCAATTCAGAAATCATTTTTGTAAGAATGTTTTCATAGTGAATTTCAATTATTGAATCAACGGATTAGTTTATGGTGATGGAATACACCCCAGGATACTTAGCATTGTGTTAGCTGAAAGTACTGCTGCAATCATATTGTAGGTTAAGTTACCTATCTGAAATCCCACAATTTATAATTTTTAAAGCTCTCCTAACAAAATCATAAGTAGAGACTATTTTGTTACACTAATGGCACATGGTATACATGTCACTGACTGGAGGCCAATTTTGATCTTAGTTTGTAAAATAAACCCTGTTCACATATTTGATATGTTGTATGATACTAAACCTGGGCCAACCAAGTGAGGTTCAGAGTTGATCAAAGTTAGCAAGACACGCATTTGGCAAAATGGCTAAATCAGATCTTGACATGATTATTGTGCTTCAGTCACATATGTTATTGAAGGTTGTGTGTTGTAAAAAAGTACCAGTAACTTCTCAAACTTCTTCAGAAAACTACTCCACAGCTGAAAAACACCAAAATTGACAGATATTCTTAAAGTAAATGGAAAAAAGCAACATGATTCTCAGCATTTAAGGCTCCTGAACACAGAACACTGCCCACCACAGTGACCCAGAACACTAAGAAAACAGGAAGTACTGTTAAAACATAGTGTTGTGGTAATTCAGTTTACAAGCAATATCATAGAGGATACATTGTTTGACAGCTTATAATTCATGACCATGGCATTGACCATTAGGTGATGCAGTCATTTTGACTGCAAACGTAACTGTGGCATCAAGTCAGGCTTTCAAAAGTTTGCTGAGCATGATGAACATATACATATTACAGACCATTAGTCATAAACTTAGAAGTCTTTCTGTGTGGACAAAAGCTTCAATAGTTTGTAGTCAATTTTCTTCAAAACTAAAGAACCTACTGATACAGAGAGCACACAGGAATACATCTGCACCACCTTCTTAGGTAAAGCTGTCATCAAACCAAATGACGTTGGTCAGCCACACTGATTTACTGAGTATGGTCCTTCTGGAGACTGTAAACCGGCGATATCCAGGAATTCTGCACACATACGGAGCTCGTGCATGTGTGCAACTCTCTCGTCTGACTGCATGATTCCCCACTATCACCCACACTGTCCGAGTGGGACAGTGTGGCAACCACAAATGTGCTGCTTGGGCAGCAGATCAGTCATACAAGGGTCAAAGATCAACTTGCATATGGCTTGGTTTCATATTACGGTGTATTAGGAAATTAAAAAAATCTGAAATTATGAACAACACTTCACAAAGAGAAGTATTTTAAAGTTACTGACTGTTGGTACAAGAGAATACACCTACAACAATAAAAAGTAAATTTGGGTTTGCAACTGTATTACAGCAGTAATATTGTGCGAGCCAAAAATCTGAAATTATGAACAACACTTCATAAAGAGAAGTATTTTAAAGTTACTGACTGTTGGTACAAGAGAATACACCTACAACAATAAAAAGTAAATTTGGGTTTGCAACTGTATTACAGCAGTAATATTGTGCGAGCCACAGTGTTCCATGTAAAATTCTTACAACATTTAAGCTGATATACAGATAGGCAAGCTGATATATAAAAATACAGGCAAAAAGAAAGTCTCCATAGAGGACCATCAGGGATGGAATAAATGATCATAACTACATGTGAAAGAAACAAATTTTACTGCCTAGAAATTCCCTGCTGACACTGCCATGATTACAGTTCTCAACAAAATATGTCACAAACCAAACAAAATTTTCATCATTATTTAATTATTTTTGGTTCTCTGTAGGCATAATAAAATTTAAATCTGATACAAACTGTCAGCACACAAGCATGCAAAAGCAGTTTCACAGATTTTTGTGATTCAGGTTCCCATGCAATCATGACTTCTTCAGTTTTGTTATAGAAAAAAACCTTTCACACACCGTACATTGTTCCAATCATGGAGATTACTTCTACAGTTCATCATTGAAAAATGGAAGCTCTTCCTGAGGAAAACCTTTGTAGAACTCCTGGACAGTCTTTACATAGAAGAATTTGTATTTTACACAGGAATTACACTGCAGATTGATCAGTTCCATCTGCAAACAGACTGGGGCACTTTCAACTGATGCGGCACACAGTCTTGAAAAATTCTCAAAAACAGATGCAATATTGGCAGTGTTCTGAAAACTACTTGAAAACTTTTCCTGTCTTTCTTCCAATGGCAAAATGAATTGTTCAAAATTATCATTTTCTTTCACACCAGATAGCTTATAGGGAAATGGTTGGTATTCTTTGTGGAAGTGCCCCTTCCACAATATAATTTTCTTTTTAAATACATCCACTTTTCCTATTAAAGCAGATATTTGTTGCTTCTCATCTTGCGATGTCTTACTGAGGGCATTAAAGTGTAAAATCAAATCGACTAAAAACACAAGGTCTGCAGTCCATTCTGTATCATCTACTTTTTGTTCCTGCATTCCTATTTTGTTCATAAATTGAACAAGGGCAGGCCTTAAATTGAAAAATAGTTTGAGGCCTGCACCCCAACTTAATCAGCATACTTCACAGTACTAAATAATGTCTAAATATTCTTCGTTCAATGCCATCAAAAACTGTTGTAACTGAGGGTGTAATAATCCACATGACTTTGTAAAATTTGCTATTTGGACCACCAGCTTCACGACATGCTCCATCACTGCAAATTTAGCAAAAACTGTTTCTTGATGCAGGAAACAATGAATGCTGTACAAACTGTCAGGTTATCATAGCAGTTTTTTACACAACAATGTTACAAGCCCATTCACTGCCCCTTGCACTGCTGGTGCTCCATCAGTGGTAACTGAGACCATCACGTTCCAATTCAGGCCAACGGTTTTAATTGCCCCTTGAACTGTTGTCAGCAAGTTGATCCCTCTCATATATTTTATTGGTACCAAATCTAACAGTTTTCCTGTCACCTGCAAATCGCACTACACTTCACAAACATAAATCGCAAGCTACGCTGTATCTGAAATGTCAGTCAACTCGTCCAAAGCAATCTAGAGTGCAATGAACATGTTGGTATTATCAACAGAGTGCCTGTAGACATTCATTCAATTCACTGCCATGACAGCTATGCGGTGAGTTATTGTTTGTCGTGAAAGACTAATTTCAGAAAACTTCTGTACCTCCAACAGCATCACGAGTTCTGCTGTCTCGACAATGAACTCTTTAATAAACCTACATGTGCTGCAAGCTTTATGTGATCTGGCGATTTTGAGTGCTATTTTGTAGCTTGCTTTTAATTATGGTCCATTTTAGTTGGTTGCCGGCTAAAATAAGAAGCTATAGAACAGATAGTAAACACACTGGATTTCTCCAAGCAAATGCATACAAATACAAACAGCACAAAACATTTATTTTCACCATTTACTGATGTCGAGATCGGCTCACCGTGCAGCACTGCAGCTTTTTACGTGCACCAACTTGTTTGCTCTTTCACCACCAACTAAATCTTTAAATTCCTTTGTGCATAATGTTGTAATGCTGTTTCTATAGCAAAATTACAGTGCCCGGCAATTCTGCAGCTGCATAATAGACACTGAGAATTTTCATCCTTCTCTTCAAAACATTAACACTCATTTTTAAATGCTTGTGACAATAGGTCACCAGAGTGTCTCTTTTGAGTTTACGTGGCATTGTAACACTCACTGTACTTCTAGACTTCCTTTACACCACAAGCAAATAGTAAGGAATAAACAGCACTGGCACTATGAAAAATACCACACCATATACTGGAAGAAACAGAACTGCATCACACTGCTACATGAAATGCCGTGCTGTCCCAAGTAGTTCTGAGAAGGACCAAGCAAAGCTGAGACGGACTTAAGAAAGTCAAGATGTCTGAGTAGTGGAGAGGCAGGCTGAGGCAAACTTGCTTTGCATCACGTATGTGTGCAGTTTTGCATGTGTTGGTCAACCCTGTGGTTTCCTTGGTCCTTGTAACAGACTTACTCCAACTTGGCCTCACCGTCCTTCCCCAGACCCCTTCCCAAGAACACATACCTCACAACAAAAGAAAGGACAGCCATTCACATCAAAACAGACCAGTTTAATCATTCTTCCTGCAGACAACGGCTACACCACTGTCATGATAATTTGTAGAAATTACCTGACAGGAGGCTTATGCCAACTGACTCCTCCACCTACAAGCTCTGCTATAGTAATCCTGTCCCAGATGTTCAACATAACCTCCAATCCCTGTTGAAATCCTCAGGCCCATCCCAAAACCTCTCTCCTGAATCTATCTCCCTCTTCACTCTCAATAACACCTTGCACAACCACTTCTACATGCTCCCCAAAATCCACAAACCTAACAGTCCTGTATGCCCCATTGTAGTTGCTCCCACTGAAAGAATTTCCACTCCTGTCGACCAACACCTCAACCAATTGCCTGAACCCTAGCCTCTCACATCAAAGATAATAACCACTACCTTCACCAACTCTTGACCCTTCCCGCCCCTTTGCCGCATGGGTTCCTACTCGTCATTGTCAAGGCCACCTCAATAACCTCCCACTGACCCTAAAAATAAGCTACAAAGGATTATCCCCATCACCCAGTAGCATCCTGGACTGCAGCAACTGAACCATATGTTCACCAGGGCTTTGATAATCTATCATCATGCCTGGAAATGAGGGAGAGAACCCAAGATCCTTTCCACCCCCCTCCTGCCCCCTAATGTGTATTACATCTCCCACTTGACAAACACATCACTCTTGTCCATTGCTGAGCCACTCCCATTCCCAACTCCTTGCAACAGCGGTATGCAACATTCACCCCCCTCTCACCCCCTAAGGTGTATTACATCTCCCACTCAACATACACCTCATCCTTGTCCATTGCTGAGCCACTCCCATTCCCAACCCCTTGCAACAGCGGTATGCAAGATTCAGCCACCCAGCACTTCCTACTCCAGCCCTGTCACAGGCTTATTCTATCCCACCAGAGGCAGGGCCACCTTAGATAGCAGCTAAGTCATATACCAACTCTGCTGCGATTAGTGCACAGCTTTTTATGTCAGTATGACAACCAATCGTCTACTCACTAGAACGAAGGGCCACCATCAAACTATCCATGAACAAAGTTGACCATTCAGTGGCACACCTTGCTGAGCACATCATGCTTGAGTTCGATAGTTGCTTCACAACCCATGCCATCTGGATCCTTCCCTGAAATTTCCAGGCAGATTAAAACTGTCAGCCAAATGGAGACTCCGAACTCGGGACATTTGCCTTTCATGGGCAAGTGCTCTACCAACTGAGCTACCCAAGCATGACTTAAGACCCATCCTCACAGCTTTAATTCCACCAGTACCTCATCTCCTACATTCCGAACTTCACAGAAGCTCTCCTGTTAATCTCGCAGAACTAGCACTCCTGGAAGAAAGGATACTATGGAGGCATGGCTTAACTACAGCCTGAGGATTGTTTCCAGAATGAATTTCCACTCTGCAGTGGAGCATGTGTTGACTTGAAACTTCCCAGCAAACGAGTACCGGCCTGACAAACAGTTTTAATCTGCCAGGAAGTTTCAAATCAGTACATAATCCACAGCACAGTGAAAATTTATTCTGGTTAAAACATGCTTGATTCTTTTATATATTTCTTTCAACCATCAACTAGAATGGGCTAAAATATAGGATGTTGATCAGTTGTTTGAACTGTGGAAGATTTCATAATCTCTCTCTCTCTCTCTCTCTTTCTCTCTCTCTCTCTCTCTCACACACACACACACACACACACACACACACACACGCACTACATTTAAGGAAGCGTTGCTGTTTAATTGCCTCTAGACTTTAGAGTCCACTTGGGTATGAAAATATTTACCAGTTAGATGGAAAAGTGTGTCACAAAGCCGTTAAATTCTTTTTCTCTCCTGCTGGAATTAACTCTTGGCATACTGGAATCTGAGGCACTCACTGTTTCCCAGATGGTATCCAAGCTCATTCAGCAATGTTGTGCTGATATTGCTGATAACAGACATACCTCAACACATTCTTCACTTCTGTAATCCTAGTGGCCTCAACCTCTGTTAATACATTGTCCCAACCCCCTCTACCCAATGGTTTCCCCTTCCTCTGTCCTGTCACCCCTTCCCAATCCACATCTCCAGGTCATCTCCTTCATGTACTTCACCTCATCAGCTCTGGTACCCCTGTATCGCATGCCTAGTCCATATACCTGCCACCTCTCCCCCATACATACCTCATCAGCACTCTTGCTCCCTCCTTCTGAGCCACTAACTACCCATCCCCAACTCCTCTCTGTGCTTCCTGCTTCTTTCTCCCTCTACCCACCCTATCTGATAAAGCCCCTACCCCATCCTAGTCCACCTGCCAAACCATGACCCTGGTACTGAGCGTTTAGCCAGCACAGAGAGAGAGAGAGAGAGAGAGAGAGAGAGAGAGAGAGAGAGAGAGATAGAGCGCATGTGCACTCTAGTTTGTCAAAGGATTTCTTCCAAAAGCTAGCAAAGTTTTTATTCACCTGTGTGCCTCGCAAAGACTCTGTGCTTCTGTTATTTGGTGAGTGGTTTCCTTTAATCCTAAATTACTTACATTCTGCCAGAACTTTCCTTACTACACAGTCTAGTCACAGTAATGTGAACACCACCCACGCTGATGTCAACATGCAACAACCACTCACATATGGCAGGTGGCAGTTCTAGAAGTGGAGGGTATATAAAGCTTGGATAGGAGGAGGGTGATGAGGAAAACAGTGCAGTAATTGTCATAATGTGGAAACTCAGAAATTTATCTGACATCCAAAAGGGCATGATCACTGGCTTTCAGGCCACGAGTGGAAGCATTTCCAAAATGAATAAGTTTGTAAACTGTTTACATGTCACTGTGGTTAAGTATAAAATGGCACTATCCAAAACTGGCACTGAAATAACTGTGGTGCGCCACAGTACGGGCAGACAGGCATGCAACTGTTGAGCAACTGAACACCCAGATGAACCAAGGGACTACTAACAATGTCTCCTCAATGACCATCAGCGAACACTGCTGCATACGTGCTTCCGCAGCAGGCATCTGGTTCCTGCACCCATGCTGACTGCTGTTCAACAACAAAGTCTGAAATTTGCATCCCAGTACCGCAACTGGACATCCACGGAGCGATGACAGGTGGCCTTTTCAGATGAATCACATTTTATGCTTCATCGAACAGATAGCTGTTGGCATGTACACTGTCAAACGTCTGAGAGAAAAGGGTTCAGGTGGGAGGAGGGAGCTCTATGGTCTGAGGAATGATTTCGTGGTATTCCCTTGGTGATCTCACCATTCTGAAAGACATAATAGATCAACACAAGTTTGCATCTACCCCCGGGGACCATGTCCACCCTTATATGTAGTTCGTTTTTCCTCAGCATGATGGCATCTACCAGCAGGACAATACAAAATGTCTCACAGTTTGCGAGGTTCTAAGAGCACCAGAATGGGTTTCCCATACTCCTCTGGCCAGCAAACTCCCTGGGTTTGAACCCAACAGAGAATCTGTATGACCTCCTCGATCAGGCTGTTTGTGTCGTGGATCCTAAACCTTGAAACCTAGGGCAGCACGCCACAGCACTGGAGTTGGCATAGCCCCACATCTCTGTCAGCACCTTTCAGAACCTCAATAACTCTCCTCCTGCATGACACCCAATGGTTTGCACAGCAAAATGTGTTTATTCAGGTTTCTGACAGGTTGTCATATTAATGTAATTGGACAGTATATATTTACACCCAAACTATTCTCTCCATGGTCTCTTGCTTCCTCAGTTCTATGCCTCTTCCACTACACTGTGTCACATCTCCCACCATGGTAGGGTTGCTACATTCCAGTCCTGTTTCCCTAGCTGCCACTTCCTTGTGTGTGTGTGTGTGTGTGTGTGTGTGTGTGTGTGTGTGTGTGTGTGTGTTGGTCAGCTAGCTCTGACGAAGGACACTGAAATCACTGCTATGCTTTTGTACAATTTTGTTAACTTGCACGTTGTCTGATCAATGTCTCAACTATAATCCTTCCATTCATAAAATGCGGCTGTTTGGACCTGCTGAGGAGACCAGTGATCTCTGTATCAGATTAGATTATGAAAGTCAATGTCTTGATCATATGCTACTTTACTAAAATTGGTAACTAGTTTAGGCTCTGGAGCCATGACTGAATCTAACAGTTAGAGCAGCGACACACAGATGCAGTGTCAGTATGTATGCTGATTATGTTTCTACATGTTGCTGCAGTAATTCTTAGGTATAATGATTCTCGCTAAGCCACAACTGGTTATCAATTTTAGTGAAGTAAAATGTGACCAAGACATTGACTCTTATAATCTACTGCTTCCATATTTTGTATTAAGACTTTCCATTACAATATTTTTCCAATATCAATAACAAAAAAACAAAACAAAAGAGGTATAACCTTTCCACACAGACCAATACTAAATTTCCATGCCTGGGCTGCTTAATAAACTTTTATATTACCAACACAGTTAAAACATTTCAAAACATACTGCACTAAGTTTTCTCTTCCAGTACCATAATGTATATGTGTGCTTCTTTCTTACATTACCTTCTCTGGAGTTTCATAATGCTCACTGCAAATGTGCAATAACTTCTGAATTTTCAGTACATTTCCAGTACCAGCATATGCACATACTTCAATCATTGTATCCGCCATTGATTTAAAAGGCTCTGGAATAATTTCTAGTGCTGCAACTATTGCCTCGATTGAGTCCTGGCGTCCTGTACAGGCAAGTAACAATGGCTATGAGAAACCAAGCATAAAAAAGAATATATAAAATAAAAAAATCATTATCAGTCACAATTAGCTTACCATGTGGAATGTTTACTATTCTTATTACTATGCTAAATATCAGTTCTATTGCAATTACATAACAAAGGTGGTATTATTATTCTAGTCTATGAAATTGCTACAGAAAACTGCCCATTCATTTAATTGGAAAGCGTGAAATTCATCTCACCTTTCAATCTGTCCTGTACTCCCACTTCCATAGATTTAAGACAAGAGTACACGTTTTAACATTGTTGTATTGCTTTTATGTTCAACATCCCATTTCTTGGCTAATTCGAGTTTTAACAAACAAATCTGATCATTTCGAAGCATTCAGAGCTACGGCAGTTGACAATATTAGCTTGTAAATAATCAAATTCAGTGTCTTGCATGAGCTCAGTTTGTTGTTTAGGTGCGTTAGTCCTAAGGGTAGCTTTACATTTGGAATCTCCTGCCTGAATATACTGTTTTTTTTATATTTATGTTTCAGTGGTTACTTTCACTTATCATTTAAAAATAAATCATACTTTGCCAATCATGACATTCAATTTTCAAAGAAGATCATGAAGATGAGAATGGGACAGCAGTACAAGAATGGGCAGAAGTGTGTCACCCGACCTCAATCCATGACACAAAACTACATGGATCTTTTAATACCAGCAGATGGAGGCGAGCTTACAATCATCACCTTATATTTGGCAGCAACAATATCAGCCAACAATGTATAAAACCTGTCTGTTGCATAATACCCAACTCGCCAGCACAGATCAATAATGTGCCAATTATTGTGCCCTCAAATCAACCAATCGACCTCCTGCACAGAAGATGAACTTCATCGACATACAGAAAACGCCAAGTGTTGGGAAAGAGTAACACAGTCATAACTGTGTATAAAATGTATGATTTCGATACAAGGATAAAAATAAGTACATGAAACTGTAAAGATATAATCAAAAAGTAATTAGTTACACTTTCTTGGGCCAAGCGAAAGGTTCAGCTGATGCAGTCTCTGAGCGTGACCGTTGGTAAGGGGCATATGAGGTAAACTGTGTCGTCCAGCTAAGTTTATTCTGACAAGGGAACCTCCCCATCACACCCCCCTCAGATTTAGTTATAAGTTGGCACAGTGGATAGGCCTTGAAAAACTGAACAGAGATCAATCGAGAAAACAGGAGGAAGTTGTGTGGAACTATGAAAAAAATAAGCAAAATATACAAACTGAGTAGTCCATGTGCAAGATAGGCAACATAAAGGACAGTGTGAGCTCAGGAATGCCGTGGTCCCGTGGTTAGCGTGAGCAGCTGTGGAATGAGAGGTCCTTGGTTCAAGTCTTCCTCGAGTGAAAAGTTTACTTTCTTTATTTTGGCAAAGTTATGATCTGTCCGTTCATTCATTGACGTCTCTGTTCACCGTAATAAGTTTAGTGTCTGTGTTTTGCGACCGCACCACAAAACCGTGCAATTAGTAGACGAAAGACGTGCCTCTCCAATGGGAACGGAAAACATTTGATCGCAAGGTCATAGGTCAACAGATTCCTCCACAGGAAAACATGTCTGATATATTCTATATGACACTGGTGACGGCATGTGCGTCACATGACAGGAATATGTTGTCGACCCACCTAACTTGTAGACTTGGTGAATGGGTAAAAAGATTCTTCTACCTTGCCTGATTTAGGTTTTCTTGTGAATGTGATAATCACTCCCAAAAAGTGATGAAAACGTAAGAGTTAGTCAGATAAACTGCAACAAATGAATGCAACAGTTTCACAGTCGCACAGTTTTCCCTGTGCTCTGTCTAAACATATGTTTTTAAAGTTTTCAAATTTTTCCTTGTGTAGACCATCAAATCCTGCATATGTCCAAGCAGATCTGAATATGTCCTGGAATTTTGGAAAGCGAAGTTGATTATGTGTGAGTGCCTGAACTTTGATAATTGACACACGATCACGTAAACAATACTGCTCTGTGTACCTGTGCAGCTTCGCAAAATCATAGAATCTTTTCACAAAGTATTTCACTTGCCGAAAACCAAACACATCTAACGGTTGTACAAGAGGTGTACAACCCGGAGGAATGGTAATCACATCTACTCCCACACTAAAATTGTACAATGCCTGATCCTTCTGTCCTGTAGAGGTTGTATAAAAAATTAAACTTTTCACCTCAGGGAAGCCTTGAACCAAGGACCTCTCCTTCCACAGCTACACACGCTAACCAAGGGACCACGGCGCTCCTGAGCTCACACTGTCCTTGATGTTACCTATGTTGCACATGGACTACTCAGTTTGTATATTTTGCTTATTTTTTTCATAGTTCCACACAACTTTTTCCTGTTTTCTCGATTGATCTATGTTCAGTTTTTCAAGGCCTATCCACTGTGCCAACTTATAACTAAATCTGAGGGGGGTGCGATGGGGAGGTTCCCTTGTGAGCATTTAATGGATATGGATTACTTACAACATGAAGAGCTATTTAATCATCACATCATGAGCCAAAATGTCATTAACAAAATCAGCAATACACAATTTTGCATTAACATGAAAAATACAAGATGGTTAGTAAAATACTGACTTCCTATATGAAAGATCCTTGCACTGTAACACAAAGAATACAGAGAAGGGAGACAGAATAAAGGATATACAGAGTATCTCCGTCAACACATTACAATGAATGATGTACATAAGATGAGACTGATTTCAGATGTTAGCAGTTAATGCAGTGAAACTGCTCTTTCACACTCTTCAGGGTACTTTAAAAAATGTTGTTAGTTACGGGAAAGAGTAAATAGTGGGAAACTACTTTTTAAGCACAAAGCATTTCATAGCTTCATTGGTAGTTCAAACTGTTTGACGATAAAATGCAGAATCAGAGTTCAAAAATTTTGCAGGAGTCGGAAAGTGATTACATTACATACATACAAACAACATCAAACAGTAGACAAGAAGTATATCTAACTTCAGATTATAAAAGTAATACATATGTAAATATGCAATGGTACAATGAAATATAAGTCTGTAGGACATGATACAGAGCAGAATGTATAGTTAAATTTTAAATGGCCAGTTTAAGTCTCCCTCCAAATCAAAGTTAATTCAATATTTTTTATGAAATAATATTACAACAATTCAATGTAGCTCATACTTTTCTCACAAAAGATGCCACATCAACATAGAGAATTTGAAGAGACCGATAAAAAAGTAATAAACAACAGGAAAATGTTTATATCATAAACGTAACAATGGAGTTTTTAATGTATGTGAATTCCAAAACCCACTTTGTGAAACATTGTCGGGACAAAATTTCAAATGCATACAAATTCTGTAAACTTGTTATGGGAGGCTTCTCATGTAGCAAACGTGAAAAGAAAACAATGTTAAAATTTTGCATGAGCTTTAAAAGAAACCGAGTGAGGTGCTGCAGGAGCAAGACACTGGAGTCACAATCATGAGGACCAAGGTTCAAATGCCCATATGGTCATCCAGACTTCGGCTTTTGCAGTTTCCCTAAATTGTTTATTGCATGCAAGGGCTATTACCTTTTAAAAGGGCAGATTTAAGATCACATTGACCGTAAGTTCATCAGGAACTTCAGTTCAATTCCAGAAAGGTGAGTAGTAAGCAGTCATCAGATCATTCAAGGAATCACCAAGGCATTAGTTGTGAAGTAGTACAAAGAAACACCAAAAACTCTAAATGAAAGTTACGTCTACAGAATTAAAACTTGTTTCTTCATCAACACATTCAACACACTAATTACTGTGATAACTTATTACCTTTATGTGACTTCCATACTAGCAGTATACATAACATTCTCCCTTGAAACTTACATGTAGAGCCATTTGTAGTAATAGCTATATGAGTCAAATGACCAAAAAATGTGAGAAAAAAATATACTTCATTCCTCGAACAAGGAACATACATAATAACTGTCAAACAAATGGAAGGAGAGTACCACAATATACGTAACAACAAGAGGATCTATATACAAGAGACAGAATGAGTTATGTTTCAGTGATATGGACACATGCTAATGTTTGATGAGGCACATGAACTGAAGATGAATGGATGAAAAACAAATACTGCAGAAAAAAGTGTAATTAAAAAATGAGTGTTCAGATGCCATCAACACATACAGTAAATCAGAAGGCTACTGAAAACCACCATAAAACAAAAAAGTCAAAGCATAATACATAATCATATTAGATTATACACACAGCTTGTTCCATAAAGCCATAGTGAAGAGCTCACTGACAATGTGAAGCATGCCAGAAAAGCAAAAATATGTAGTACACATTTGCAAAAGAACATATATGCTATTTTTTCACCCACGGACTCTAAGTGAGAAGGTCTTCAATGATGTGGACGAAGTCAATTTGCAATACAGACTTACAGATATTGCAATACTGTGTTGAAGCTGTGAAAAAGCCATGTATTACTTCTAGCTAATAATAAGTACATCAACTGGTTCTTCTCAAAAATCATCAATGGAGTAGGAGGAGTTGATAACCAATACTTCTTTAGGTCCCTCTTAAATTGTGCTTTATTAGTAGCTAAACTTGTTATGACTTTTTATAACACTGATGACGTGCGGTCGGTATGATACCAGGCGGGCATTTGTACAGTACTGGTCCCGTTCTTTGCAAGGTCTTCTGTGCAGTCTAGGAATATATGAGGGTTTTTTTTTTTTTTTAACTTACAAACCATGCAACAGAGAATCACTATATTAACCCCTGGTAGTTGACTCGTATGGACATTCTATGCACCTAAAGCTGGGACTGTTGTCCTGAAACCTGGTTTTGCTCTCCTTTTGCTGGATAATAAAAAATTATACAACTGCAGCAGATGTTATCAATCATGAATAACAGGTACAAAATGGTTCAAACGGCTCTGAGCACTATGCAACTTAACTTCTGAGGTCATCAGTCGCCTAGAACTTAGAACTAATTAAACCTAACTAACCTAAGGACATCACACACATTCATGCCCGAGGCAGGATTCGAACCTGCGACCGTAGCGGTCGCTCGGCTCCAGACTGCAGTGCCTAGAACTGCACGGCCACTCCGGCCGGCAATAACATGAACAACAGTTGTGGATATTCTACAAAGATAAACATGGGGGAAAATGACAGTCATACTAGAGGTACCCCATGCTATGTATTGCAAGTGCCTTGCAGAGTATGGATGTAGATGCAGAATTATGGAGCAAACAGTCTTCAAACAATGGTAGAAAGTTATCACCTAATGTGATGTATTTTTCAACCATGTTATGTGCACTGCAAACCTTCTTCAGTTCATTTCTTTGAATAATTTCCAAAAATACTCAATTTTTCATGCACTAACTACCCTTCTGAACTCATATTTAGTAGATTTTTATCCTAGTCAATACAATTCACATGTAGTTCACACTTTTCTCTCAAGAGGTGCCACATATGAACATAAGAACTGCACGTAATGATCTGACAGACTATTATCTGTTGTTTTTGTAATATGAAAGCATTATCTATGACTGTCATTTATGTGTTCATTGCACTTATTAGCTTCTAGATGCCATCCTCACTTACTTCATTCTGTACAAACTGAATGTGATGATGTACGTTGTGCAAACATGGCAGCGAAAGGAGCCTCTGACCATTGGAGATGCCACCACAGGGTGCTCCAAAGTTGTATACATGACATATACATGCCATCAGTTCACACAACTGGCAACAGTAAACGTGTAGCTGATAATAAATGTGGTCTGGACTACAGGACTCTGTCAAAACTAAAACCATCCTGGGCCTTATCAAGACCCAAAGTGGAAATTTACTCAAACCCTGTATTAGGACAGTCAATGGCTGGCAGCATAAGTTTTGACAGGTACAGCTTGGCTCTGACTTTAAACAGGTGCATGGCTCATGGGCAGCTGTTGTACATACTCTCCACACGGTCACACTCAATAGTAATGAAAGCTGATTACTGAGCATATGGTCTGACCTTATTGATATTTTGCATCACGAGCTCCTGCCCCACAATGAGCAACAGCAGCTCCCCAGCTTCTATACACAAGCTGGATGTAGGATTGGTCCTACAAGCTCCAGTAGCTAACACACAACCTTGATTTATTGACTGACTGTTTGAGAGGGTTTATGAGACCAAACGGCAAGGTCATCAGTCCTGCGATTCCAAAGTGAATCACAGAAGAAAGAGGGACTGCTAAAACTGGACGGATCCAGTCAGGGGAGTCAAATTATAAAATAATGAACATTAAACACACACAGTAAAGGCATAAACGGTGAGACCAAATCAAAACACTGCAAAAAAGGAGGGTTGTCATTGGGTCACAGACCGCGAAGACTGCAAAAAAGTCCCAACCACAACCAACCGGCCCCTGCTCCAAGACTACAGTACAATCTTATATCTAGAAATGAAAACCACTTTCACAGAGAAAACTGAGGGCCAGTTCAACCATCTGTGGATTGTCTGCTAATATTAAATTTAAGGAATCGGGAAGACTATACTTAACACAAAGGGCTGAAAGAAGGGGTATATGTGAGATATCGTCAGTCTGGCTCCACAACCACATTGTTGGGGTGGGTAGTTACGTAGGACGAAATACTGGGTGACCCGGGTATAGCCAATGAGCAAACGGCATAAAACCGTGGACTCCTTCCGAGAGGAGCGGAAGGAAGAGCGCCTAACTGCAGTAGTCTCCTTGATTGTGCGGAGTTTATTATTATGAGCAGTAGTGCTCCAGATGCCATTCCACTTTTCGGCAAAGAGAGATTTGACGCAGATCCACAGCTGGAATCATGAAAGGAAATAGGGGGTATGTATCTGCTTCTCTAGCCCAACGGTCAGCCAGTTCATTACCTGGGATGCCCACATGACTTGGAACCTAGAGAAAGACGACTGAACAGGGAGCATGTTTGGAAGGGCAGAGAGAACGTCATGGATACCAGAGACCAAAGGGTGATGAGAGTAGCACCAGTTGATAGCCTGCTGGCTGCTCATGGAGTCTGAACAAACTACAACACTGTGGAGGGAGGCCTGAGAAACAAAAAGGAGGGCTCTGTGAATGGGTAGAAGCTCTGCTGTGAACACAGCACATGATCCCAGTAATAAATGGTGTTTGAAGCCAGTAGGAGACGTGCAAGTGTATCCCACCTTATCGAATATCTTAGAGCCATCAGTGTAAAAGATGGTGGCACCCCGGAACTCTGCAAGGATGGCACATACAAGACACCAGAAAACCACTGAAATGACAGAGATCTTAGGACCCCGAAATAGATCGGTTCTAATCCATGATCTAGGCACCATCAAGGGGGGGGGGGGGGGGGGGGGGGGGGTTAGGAGGTACACATCCCTCATTGGCAAAGAGCATAGGATACACAAGATGGTCACAGATTTGGCGAATGGTGATTGCGTAAGAAACAAGGAAGTGGCTTCATCGGATGTGTAGAGGGGGAATCTCCCCTTCTGTGAGGAGACTATCAACAGGGTTAGTGCGAAAGGCACCAATAGCCAGACGCATCCCACAATGATGGACAGGGTCAAGGAGTTTCAAAGTGGAAGGAGCTGCTGATCCATAAACCTGACTACCATAACCTAATCTGGACAAGACCAGAGCATGGTAAAGATGGAGAAGAGTCTGCACCCCCAAAATGTGGGGGCGAGGAGGCGGAGAGCATTAAGCTTCCGCATACATGTAGTTTTAAGGTGGCAAATGTGGGGCAGCCATGTCAGCTAGTTATCAAAAATAAGGCCCAAGAAACAGGACTGTGCTACAACATCGAGGAGCTGGTTGCCTAAATAAAGTTTTGGATCAGGGTGTACTGTGGGTTGACGACAAAAATACATACTCCACATTTAGGAGGGAGAAAACTGGAAGCCATGGGCAGCGGCACTCGCAGAGACCTGTCGGATGGCACCTCGGAGTTGGCGCTCAGCAGATGCTACCAAGAGGGAGCTGCACCAGATGCAAAAATTGTCGCCGTACAATGCCGGGGTAACCAGAGACCCAACAGAGGTCACAAGCCCATTGATGGCAATGAGGGAGAGTGTGACACTTAGCATAGAACCCTATGGGGTACCATTTTCCTGAATCTGAGGGGCGCTGAGTGAAGAGCCAACTCAAACCCGGAAGAGCCGGCGAGATAAAAACTCACGGATAAAAATCAGAAGGGGACGACAGCAGCCCCAGTCATAGAGAGTAACTAAAATGTGATGGTGCCAAGCCATGTCATATGCCTTATGTAGGTCAAAGAAGAGTGCGACAAGATGCCGGCAGTGAGTAAAAGCCTGTCGGATGGCTGATTCTAACTGGTGTAAATGGTCAGTTGGAGATCGCCCTGGACGGAAGCCACATTGATACGGGGACAAAAGGCCCCGAGATTTGAGTACCCAACATAATCTGAAGCTGACCATCCTTTCGGGCAGTTTACAAAGTACATTTGCCAGGCTAATTCAGCGGTACCTGTCTAGAGATGTTGGGTTTTTCCTGGGTTTAAGGACAGGGATAACTATACTGTCTCGCCACTACAATGGAAAAGCACTCGTGAACCAAAGGTGGTTGAAGACCCTGTTGCCTCTGGGGAACATCCAAGTGTAGGATCATCTGGTTGTGGATGGAATCCGGACCTGAGGCTGTGGCTCGTGAAGAGCTGGGGCTGTGTCTCATGAAGAGCTAAGAGCCTGCACAAAATCCCATTCAGTGAAGGGTGCATTACAGGGCTCAACGTGGTGTGGGATGAAACAGAGGTGGGTCTGCTCAACTCTGCGTTTCTGCCGGAGAAAGATAGTAGGGTAGGAGGAGGACGATGATGAAATCGCAAGTGTGTTGCAAGGTGTTCTGCGAGGAACAATGGATCAGTGCACAGAGCACCTTGGAGGTTCAGATCCTGAACATTTGTCTGTCGCTGGCGGCTGAGAAGGCTACGGAGCTTGGACTAAACCTGCGATGAAGAGACATACATCCCCAGGGAGGAAACATAGTGCTCCCAGCATTTCTTAATAAGGTAACAAGCCTTAGCACCAAGACGCTTGAAAGTGAGGAGGTTGGTCTGTGATGGGTGTCACTCAAATCGCTGCAGCACCCATCAGCGGTCCGGGACAGCGACTGCGACATCCTTGGTCCACCACGGTACCGGTCGATGACAAGGGGGACCCGTGGCTAGAGGGACAGCAGTGCCAGCAGCATGAAGAATAGTGGCAGAGATGCCTTGCACGACGACATCAATGGAATTCGAGAGGGAAGTGTCAAAGTGTACAGCAGACATATATAAAGGCCAATTGGCTCTGCAGAATGCTCAACATGGGGACCTGTCTGACTGGTGGCTGCAGGGGAACAATAGAATCATCGAAAGTGGACACTGTCACAAAGTTTATCATGGGATGACCAATGTAGGGAAGCCACACAGGCAGGGAAGGAGATTGTGAGATCGATAGCAGACAAGGTGCCATGAGTGGCACTGAAGTGGGTAAGGGAACCATCATTGAGGAGACACAAATTGACGTCCGTGGTAAGTTGGTCAATTAGGATACCCCTACCCGTTGAAGTGACACTCCCCCACAGTGGATGGTGGGTACTGAAGTCCCCAAGGAGGTGAAACGGGGACAGGAGTTGCTGGATTAAGGTAGACAGTGCAACATAAGGAAGTGGCCTACCTGGAGGGAGGTAGACATTGCAAATGGTGATTGCCGGAGTCGTTTGCACTCAAACCAATATTGCTTCCAAGTTGGTACATAGGGGCATCCAGTCACTAATGACATTGGAGCGAACCAAAGTGCAGACCCCACCAGATGCTATCTCGGGGTCGGCATGGTTCCAACAGAACACCCGATAACCACGAAATGTTGGACAGTGGTCAATACAGAAATGTGTTTCTTGGAGAAAAGAAAAAGACAGAACGCAGAATAGAAGAAGACAAGACATTGCAATTCTGGTAAGTGATGATAGCATCTGTTGCAATTCCACAGGATGATCATGTGGCGAGAGTCCACGGTAGACATAAAGAAGCTGGGGAGCTCAGGTCACTCGGTCAGTAATTGTAATCGACAAGCATGGGATGACATCCATAAATAAGGTGTCAGACTCAGTTTGCGAGGGGGGAGATGGCACCTCTGGGGGCACCGGGGGCGTCTTCTCTTGGGATTTATGTTTCTTCTTCTTCTTCTTCTTCTTCCTCTCTCTCTCTCTCTCTCTCTCAACTCTGTGAGGTGCAGGAGGGCAAGGTGCAGGGGGAGTACAGGCTTCTGCAAGATCTGGAACCGAAAGAGAGCGAGCGACCTTGGGGTGCACAGATGGTGCGTCTTGTGGTCGAGTGATGGTAAGAGTCTTCTGACCTGACAGATGCCGGGAAGAGGTCCCAGGAGGAAGCCCAACCACCAGCACATGCCGCAGAAAAGGGGGGGAGCACCTCTTCGGCCGGGGAGGGGAAACGGCTTCCTGGCAGGAGGTCGTGGGTACTGCAGCGGAGGGGGGGGGAGGGGGGGGGGAGAGAGGGATGGGGCTGGGGTAAGGATGAGGGAGGAGGAGGAAATGAAGTAACAGAGGCAATAGTTGAAGACAGTGACACTGGATGGAGTCTCTCATACTTTTGGCAAACCTCAGCGTAAGACAGGTGATCGAGGGACTTGTGTTGTTGGATCTTCTTTCTCTCTTGTAAGCCGGGCAATCTGGCGAGCAACGGCAGTGGCGGTCAGCACAATTGACACACACAGGTGGCAGAACACAGGGGCTTCCTTCACGGAACGATCACAGGTATGACGAGCTGCGGATTGGGTGTCAGAAGAAGCTTTGATCAACAGGGAGCTCAACAGCATCTTACTAAGAGACTCCACTTCACCAAACTTGTCCTCGATATTTTCCACAGAAAATAATGGCTTTGTGGCAGTGAATGTGTCCCCATTCGTCCTAGTACAGACGAGGTAACGGGGAAAGGGTTTCATCCCAAGACGGCGAGCCTGGCCCTTCTCCAACGGAGTAACCAGTGAAGGAAAGGTTGCTGGGTCATACTAAGCAGTACTGAAAGATCCTTCACCATTTGAAGAGACGGCCATTTGAGAATGGCCATATTTTTGAAGCCTGATATGCTTCCTGTGCCAAGCATCCGCCCTGATACCACCCACTCCGACCAGGGGCTCTCCCCATGGGCGCCACCAAGCCACAGAAAGCGGCGTCTGGCACGGTGGCTGTTATTGGGAGTTCCGATGCTCCAAGAAGATAAGTAACCACTCCTTGGCATACGTCGGGAGGGGGCACCTCAGGTATCAGAAGTGTGGTCCCTGTGTTGTCAGGAGGCTCAGCCATATGCGTACATAACAGCCCCACCACATGGACTGGCTACAGGAATCCACACCGTAGATGCTCGGGAGGGAGTTCTTCCCCATATGGCTCACACCAAAAACAGGAAATTTTGAAGTGGAGTTCAAACCTCAAGTGGGGACCTAAAAGCCAAAAAGGAGCAACACTGCAACCAATACAGGAAACCAGATGGATAGCCAGGTCAACATAAATCAGAACACTGAGAGAGGGGAAGGAGGTGGCAACAGGGAAGGAACAAGGATAGGGAGGGAGGGCACGGTGATGGAAATGCAGCCAGGGACAGAAAAATTGGCTGCAATAGCTCGGAGCCCACTGTGCATCTCACGCACGAAAGAACTGTGAGCCCCCTGGGGGGCTGGAACCTTCATAGATGCATTTAGTCGAGAATTTTACAGTGTGCAGGTGGTGCTAACCCACACACTGGAACCATATTATCCAATCAGGACCAAACAAAACTCCTACACAACTGCAAGGGGCATAACCCGTCTGCACCTCAGTTCTTCCCATTCAGACATTTTAAATATTTGGCACAGCTTAAGAGGTTCTAAACTTAATGTGAGGCATTCATGTGATGATCTTGTCAAATATAAGGCCCAAAAATCTCAGTGAGTCTTTAAAATCAAGAGTGGTATCCCTTAGTTTTAAAAGTGATAGGTTAAACCCTTCGTGTTGAACCATGGATCTTGTGATCGGTGGGAAAACTTGTGTGTCTCAGCGATACAGATAGCCGTACTGTAGGTGCAACAACAATGGAGGGGTATCTGTTGAGAGGCAACACAGATATGTAGTTACTGAAGAGTAACAGCAGCCTTTTCAGTAGTTGCAGGGGTGACATTCTGGATGATTGACTGATATGGCCATGTAACATCAACCGAAACAGCCTTCCTGTGCTGGTACTGCGAACAGCTGAAAGCAAGGGGAAACTATAGCTGTAATTTTTCTCAGGGGCATGCAGCTCTACTGTATGGTTAAATGATGATAGGATCCTCTTCGGTAAAATATTCCAGAGGTAAAACAGACCTCCATTCACATCTGCGGGCGGGGGCTACTCAGGACGACACTGTTATCATGAGAAATAAAACGCGTTCCACGGATCGGAATGTGGGATGTCAGATCCCTTAATTGGGCAAGCATGTTAAAAAATTTAAAAAGGGAAATGGATAGGTTAAGGTTAGATATAGTGGGAGTTAGTGAAGTTTAGTGGCAGGAGGAACAGGACCTCTGGACAGTTGAATACAGGTTTATAAATACAAAGTCAAATAGAGGTAATGCAGGAGTATGTTTAATAATGAATAAAAAAAATAGGATCACAGGTAAACTACTACGAACAGCTTAGTTAACGCATTATTGTAGCCAAGATAGGCACAAAGCTCAGACTCATAACAATAATACAGATGAAGAGATTGAAGAAATATATGATGAGATAAAAGACGTTATTCAGATAGTTAAGGGAGACAAAAATTTAATAGTCATGGGGGACTACAATTCTGAAGAAGAGAAATTTGTTAATATTGAGTATAGATTTAAGTATCAGGAAGTCTCTGCTGAAACTATTTGTATGGAGTGTAGCCATGTATGGATGTGAAACATGGACGATAAATAGTTTAGACAAAAAGAGGGCAGAAGCTTTTGAAATGTGGTGCTACAGAAGAATCATGTATGGATGTGAAACATGGACGATAAAACGATAAATAGTTGAGACAAGAAGAGAATAGAAGCTTTTGAAATGTTATGCTACAGATGAATCCTCAAGATCAGATGGGTAGAGCACATAACTAATGAGGAGGCAGTGAATAGAATTGGGGAGAAAAGAAATTTGTGGCACGACCTGACTAGAAGAAGGGATCGGTGGTTAGAACACATTTTCAGACATCAAGGGATTGCCAGTTTAGTACAGGAGGGACGCGTGAGGGGTAAAAATCGTAGAGGGTGACAAAGAGATGAATATGGTAAGCATATTAACAAGTCTTCAGACTGAAGACCGCAACAGAACACAGGTTAAAATGACGACGATGAACACACACAGTTTTTCCAAATGCAAGGCCAAAACTTGTTTTCTCTGCCCATATCCCTAGTCCCGTAAGTTTCAATTCTAGTTGACGAGTTAAATTCAATAATAGGTTTCTTACAGACTGATCCCAAGAACCCCTTTCATCTAAATTATCTCATTAGCCTGAAGTTCTGCTTTAGAGTATTTCTACATCTACACGGCTAGTCTGTAAATGCCTGGCAGAGGGTTCATCGAACCACCTTCACAATAATTTTTTATTATTCCGCTCTAAAACAGCAAGTGGGAAAAACAAAAACCTATGTGTTTCTGTGCAAGCTCCGATTTCCCATGTTTTATTATGAGCTCTGACTTCCCTTATTTTATCAGGATTATCACTTGTCCCTATGATGGTCAGCGTCAACAAAATGTTTTCACATTTAGAGGAGAATGTTGGTGATTGAAATTTTGGAAAAAGATCCCATTGCAATGAGAAATGCCTTTGTTTTAATTATGTCCACCCCAAATCCTGTCTCATGTCCATGACCCCCCCCCCCCCCCCCCCCCCCAGTTTCTGATAATGCAAAATGTGCTGCACTTCTTTGAACTTTCTCAATGTACTCGATTAATACTCTCTGCTAAAGATCCCACACCACACAGCAGTATTCCAAAAGAGGGCGAACAAGCATAGTGTAGGCAGTCCCTTTAGTATATTCTAAGTGTTCTGCCAATTAAATGTGGTCATTGGTTCATCTTCCACATAACATTTTCTGTGTGTTCTTTCCAATTTAAATTGTTCATAATTGTAATTAGTAGGTATTTAGTTGAATTTATGGCCTTTATATTTGATTGATTTATCATGTAACCGAATTTTAATGGATTCCTTTTAGCATTCATGTGGATGACCTCACACTTTTCATTCTTTAAGGTCAATTGCCAATTTTCATACCATACAGATATCTTATCTAATTCATTTTGCAATTGGCTTTGATCTTCTGATGACTTTACTATATGATAGATGACAGTATCATCTGCAAAACAACCTATGATGGCTGCTCAGACTCTCCTAAATAGTTTATATAGATAAGAAACAGCAGAGGGCCTATAATATTACCTTGGTGAATGCCAGAAATCACTTCCTTCTATTTTACTCGATGACTTTCCTTCAATTACCATGAACTGTGACCCGTGTGACAGGAAATCATGAATCCAGTTCTGGTGTAAAAACCCTTCTGGAAATCTAGAAATACAGAATCAATTTCAAATCCCTTGTCGATAGCACTCAACACTTTGTTGAGTAAAGAGCTAGGTGTGTTTACCAAGAATGTTGTTTTCTATATGTGTGTTGACTGTGTGTCAAGAGCCTATTCTCTTCTAGGTAATTCATACTGTTCGAACACAATATAACTTCCAGAACCCTGTTGCAATCATTGTTAATGTCTTGGCCTGTAATTTAGTGGATTATTACTATTTCCTTTCTTGAATATTGGTGTGACCTGTGCAACTTTCCACTCTTAGCATACGGATCTTTCGTCAAGCAAGTGGTTGTATATTATTGTTAAGTATAGAGCTATTGCATCAGCATTTTCTGAAAGGAGCCTAAGTGGTGTACAACCTAGACTGGAAGACTTGCTTTTATTAAGTGATTTAACTTGCTTCACTACTCCAAGAATATCTACTTCTAAGTTACTTATGTTGGTGACTGTTCTTGATTCGAATTCTGGGAATATTTACTTCATATCTCAATCTACTTCACCAGCAACTATTTTATTAATCATCCAAACATGAGAAATACTTGACTAAAAATGGTTTCATTTCCATGTTTGCTTCCGAAAGTATGGAGGTAATATTGAAAGTTGAAACCTGCAAAAATGGTAAAATTAATTGAAATTAATGAAATCAACACCGTATTATACAGGGCAGTGAGAAACAGTCTGAAAAGCTTCTAAGGGTGTTGAGGTGGAGGTTGTGCTGAGAAACAGTTGTTGAGAAAAAAAATTGATACACTGCAAAGTTTCAGAGTTACTTAGCATTGAATTTAGCCAATCAGGTCATTGCCTGTGCAAATTCAAGCTGCCTGCCAGAGGCAGTGTTGTCAAATATGTTCTTCGTTTGGTTTCCTCAAACAGAAGAAACATTGGTTTGCTCACTAGCTTAAAATTATTACTTCTGAAAAAGCACATTTTAAATGGTAACAAGCATTTCAACAAGCGGTAACTCATGGGACAACAGATGTCTGTGCATTACTGCATTTTAGTGCAAGCAAGTGCTTGAATTTGCATGTGCTATGATCTGATTAGCTAACTTCAATTGTAAATAACTATGAAACGGAGAAATGTATTGAATTTGTTTCTTAAGAATTATTTCTCAACACAGCCTCCCCTGCGACACCCTAACAAGCTTTCCAGGTTGTTTCCAACCACCCTGTATATACTACAGTCTTGATTTTATATAATACTTCTATAACTATAAAGGTCGTGTTAATAAGTTTGACTGTATGAATGAAAAACTAAAAATGATATAATACAGCAAAACCAGTAGAAATTTGTTAAAACAGGAATAGGGAAATGTTAAAGAATCGAATCCAAATTTGCATTTCGATGTTCGTAGGACTATTTATGAGGAAGGACTACCAAAACATGCAGTGAGTTAATGGAGTGAGACAAACATAATTATCACCAAGATTATAGAGAGCAGCAACTATTTTGAGATAGCAGTTCTTAAAATAGTTGAAGTGGAATTTTCTAACACAATTTGAAGACTAACTTCTTCTTTATAATGACAATATAATAAGAAAATGTAATATACTGATGGTCATGAGTGAAGACAATAGTGTAGATAAAATCTGCAAAACTAATGTATGTAATAATTTGACTATTATTAGAATTTTAAACTGAATCACATTTCTTATGATTTTCTCAGATTGACTCACAGAACCAAGTAAAATATTGTAGGTGCATACAAGAAGGCCACTGTTTAAAGATAATTGGTAATGTACAAATGTTAAAGAATTCTGTGTGTCAGTAGAATTAACTTTTAATTTGAAGTACAAAGGTATTCTGAAAAGTGAAGCTTCCATATTTTCTATTTTGATCTCAACATTGTTTGAGGTATTACATGTCATGCATATAGTTTGGTCTACTTGCCCACGTCACTAACCCAGGTTGCAACACACTGTCGCTACAGGGCTTTGAATTGTAGTGTGTAACATGGCAGTGTGTAATGTAACTATGTCGGTGAGTAAGTTCATCCACACATGAACCATCCTCTCCTTCAGCATGACAATGCCAGACCACATACGAGTGCTTCAACATCTGCAATAATACGGTGCCTTGGGTTCAGTGTCATCGATCATCCTCCATACAGTACCAACTTGGTCCCATCTGATTTTCATCTGTTTCCAAAACTTAATGAACACCTCCAAGCACTTCACTATGATAGTGATGATGTGGTGCAAGAAGAGGTGAGGTTGTGGCTCTGTCAACAAGGCCAAACAGTCTACAGTGACGGAATCAACAAACTGGACTCTCATTGGGAGAAATGTGTTGGTTGCCACGGTGAATATGTTCAGAAATAAATATGTAGAGATGAAATACATAGATGTTAATAAACGTTGTATTATTTAAAAAGCATTACTATTCAGCACACCTTCATAAAAATTCTGAGATTCAAGTAACCCTTTTCTTCGCCCCCTTTAATGAAGAGTAATAGCTTGACTAATTTCTGTATTATTAATAAATGTGCTTGCTTTACAACAGCTAATAACTAATATTCAATTTGTTTATTTGAGTGGAAAGTTGAAGTGAATTGCTGAACTGTTTATATATATTTTGTGTGTGGGAGAGTACTGTTGTGTTCTCCGCTACAATTACACCTGAAGTTGAACGACAGTAAATTGATGTTATGAACATAAAGTATTTGATTATTTTTTCCCTTAAGCAGACTTCTTTTGCACAGTATAGTCTGGCTGTGTGAGACAAGTAATTCCATATTTACTCGAATATAAGACAACCCCTTTTTTCAAGGAGATACTTTGAAAAAAAAATATTTTTAACATATTCTGACTAATCAGAATTACAAACTGTTTCACTGACAAAGTTTCTGCCTAAAGAGTTAACATTATATCTCTCCTAAACTTATACCATTTATAGACTGTTTACATTCTGACAATAGGAGGAGAAATAGAAAACAAAAAGAAATGGTTTGCATTATTTTTTTCTTCACTTCCTTCTTTGCTTTCTACCTAAGCCACTCATGGGAGTTACTATTTTTAATCATCGTTGTCGTCGTCATTATCATCATGGTTAGGGGGGACCTAATAAACTAAACTCCATCCAAACAGGCCTTGGAAGGCTCGGTTGTCACAAATATCTCACAGTTTCTTTCAACTACCGGGTGATCAAAAAGTCAGTATAAATTTGAAAACTGAATAAATCATGGAATAATGTAGATAGAGAGGTACAAATTGACACACATGCTTGGAATGACATGGGGTGTTATTAGAACCAAAAAAATACAAACATTCAAAAAATGTCCGACAGATGGCGCTTCATCTGATCAGAATAGCAATAATTAGGATAACAAAGTAAGACAAAGGAAAGATAATGTTCTTTACAGGAAATACTCAATATGTCCACCATCATTCCTCAACAATAGCTGTAGTCGAGGAATAATGTTGTGAACAGCACTGTAAAGCACGTCCGGAGTTGTGGTGAGGCATTGGCGTCGGATCTCGTCTTTCAGCACCCCTATAGATGTCGGCCAATCACAATACACTTGCGACTTCAGGTAACCCCAAAGCCAATAATCGCACGGACTGAGGTCTGGGGACCTGGGAGGCCAAGCATGACGAAAGTGGCAGCTGAGCACATGATCATCACCAAACGATGCGTGCAAGGGATCTTTCACACGTCTAGCAATATGGGGTGGAGCACCATCCTGCATTTTGGTTCTAATAAAACCCCATGTCATTCCAAGCATGTGTGTCAATTTTTACCTCTCTATCTACATTATTCCATGGTTTATTAAGTTTTCAAATTTATACACTGTATTGTCCATGGTTTTGATTATGGTGGGACCTGAGAACACAGCTGTTTTTTCTGAATAAATAGCAGATTTTGCATATATACAGAGATGAAAATTTGACAGTATTCTTATTTGCCTCTCTACTTCCAAACATGTTACCTGCCTGCTGCTCTCTCACTAGCTACAGTGAACCAGCAGCTGCGAAACTCACTTTTATTCCTCTCACACTTCCCTGTGGACACTGACAACATTGCTGCATGAAACACGTTAGGATGCCACTGACTTATCTAGACTTTCACCATCTCCTGCATAAATATATACTATTGTTGAGTACTTGTCCACTTTTACAATCAATTCAGTTCTGACTACGAATGAAAAGGCAGCTGATGCAGAAAAAGGTTTAATTGTGATCTCTTTTTATCGATACTACAAAAATAGTCAAGTTTTTTCTTTTGCTAATGTATAATATATTTTAGTAAAATCGATGTTGCTTTTCTTCAATGGAGCTAATTAAAAAGTATTATTAGTTTTATGACAACTTTCTCCAATCAATCTAGAAACACAATTAACAATAATTCATCATAAAAAACAGCATACATGCAGCACAAGGAGGTTAGAATAGATTTTAAACTCATCGAAGCAGTTTCATGGAGCTCAACGTCATTGGCCAGTGTGGCAGGTACAACAGCGGCTATTCTACAATACACAGTTGACGGGTAACAATCAGTGGCAGTACTCGCTCATCTCACATGAAGTTAAATACAATCCTTGTGAAAGAAATATTAAATAGATTAAATAATAGCCCATTAAAACAAATCATAGGCAAATTAGACATTGCTTGTGATTGTAGCAGTGGCAAAAGTATGAACACTAGTGTCAGCAATTTTGTGACACTACACAACCATTCTGAATCGTTTAAAATAAATCTTCAAATGAACTAATTTGTCCAAACTTCATCTGTAAATGTACGATGAACCCTATAGTAATCTGTTACACAATGTAAAAACTTTTACCTCAGCAGTGGTGCAGGATGGTTATAATTAAACTTTCACTACTTGAGAGGACCACTATGAAAAGCGAGTGATCATAGGACACTGAAACTTTGTAGAAACATTTGTAAGAACAAGTGGAAGAGACATAATGAATAAACCACTGATTAAACACGTTTTAGTTTTCATGTGAGAGGGTAACATTTGTTAACTGTATACAAAGTTTCTATTCTGGGTTACAAATGTTTCTCAATGTGATGACTATCTGCATCCATGACAGCCTTGAACCACATTAGAGATATCAATTCACAATCGTTTGCAGTACTTTTTGAATGGTGGGCCATGGAATTTTCAGCTGTCATGACACAGCTCGTGCACTGCTTAAAGATCGCACAGTGCATCCAGCACTCTCAGTCATGGCAACAGTCACATCTTCAACAATTTGTGGCACAATTGCAGTTGGCCTCTTCCAAGAACAGTTCCCAAATCACCAATTGATTCAAACTTCTGAACCACGTTCTTCAACACCAGTGCAAAAAAGAGGACCTCTCCGTATTCCTTTAATATGTTGATACTCGCGAAGAGCAGCAGTGCTATTGCTGTAATTCTGATAAAACAACTTTACTAATAAAGCCCTGTTCACTTTGTCCAGCCTCATGTTGACTGCAACTGTAATGAACACTAATGATTGATGCTTGTGTTTCAATTCTATGTTTCCACACCAGTACTAGCGCATAATGGTAAGTCTATACTATTAACAACACAAATACTGAAGCGCACAGTCTAAATATCAATCTTATGAAGTTGGGTACCCATATGGTTTTCCATCTACACTGGTTCAAGTAGCAAAAGTTTAACTATAACCACCCTTTAGTTTAATCTGTGAATGCAAGATAAGACTACATTTTTTGAATGATGAATCTGGGAAAAACCTCATCTTATAATCGAACAAATAAGGTAATGTAAGGCCTGGCAGTTTTCATGCACTAGACTTGTGCGTACATGCGCATAAACTGGCTCTGTCTTGGAATTCTGATATACTGGTGTCAGTATATGCCTGCCACAGGGCATCTCCACACATACAGTTTAGTCACTGCCCACCCACATGCAATACCGTTGTTTTCAACTATTGTGGTTCAGACGTGGAATAAGAGTCTTTCATGGTTTGCAATGGAATCTCGATAAGCCCATAATTATCCAGTGATAGGGTGACAGACACTGTTGCAAGAGGTCAGCTTAGCACGTGCATTATTATTACCGTTTTTAACCATTTTTATGGAACATATTGGTGAAGGTCACTTATTCGGTCTTCGCATATTTTTGTACCCCATGGACCCAATGCCTACATATCCTGACAAATGACACAGAGGGTCATCAGCTGAGGACAAACCCCCATTACACTAATTGGATCACATTGCACATCTGTGATCAGACATATGACAAATTGCACAGATAAACACATCAACACTATTTATGACATTAATCGATTTTACTGAAATTATTGCAAGATTTTAACAATTACCAAGGGGCAAAATTTATATCAATTTTCTAATTAATAATTTCTTACTGCTGGAGCTGCGATGCTGAACTGCTTCTACTGTAATATTAAGTTTTCAAGTTGTTATGATTGATAGCCGGTAGTGAACACTCAATACCTTACAGTTAAAGAGAATCTAATTCAACTTGAATACGAAGGCAGGGTTTTGTCAACAACAGCTGTAAATACATTAACACACACGTACAAAATGCTCCCAGGCCCCAAATGTGAGTAATTTTTATTATTCAAATTTTATGAAAAGTCCATCTTTTTGTCAATCATCTTTCAGCGGATGCAATAACAACTGACCAGGTCCTACCAGAACAGAACAAATTGTTGTCAGCAAGACCACACTGTGAATCAAATCACTTCGGAGTATCACCTGACTAGTGAGATGGAGGGCTCTCGGAGCCATGACGGAAAAACATCTCTTTCCATGCTGCCACCTAGAGCAGACGCTAAATGGCTTAGCTTCTTTACCTTGGCATTCTCTTTCTTCTCTGAGATGTGTCTGGCTTTATCTTCTCTTGTCCCCCAGCCAATCCTCACCATTTATTCCCATAAGCAAATAAATCAATATGGTTCCTTCTTCTGAACTTGAGTACTGTGTATTAATTACAAGCCCACAGCACTTTCCAATTCAGACTACATCCCTGAGGGAGTGTGAATATAATTAAGGAGTGTGTTGACTCGGTTTTTTTATTTGGCAAAGGGAGAGGTCACAAGAATTCAACATCTCTGAAAATGAAGCAACAAAATAAAAATAGATATGTAATATTAGCTTCAGGGTAGACTTACCTAAATGACAAAGTCCTAACCCGAGAGGAAGAAATTTGGCATAGCTTTCAGTAAGTTCTGCCTCAGGTCTTTCCATTATTAGCTGCATAAGTGTCTCAGTAACTTCAGCATTACACGAGCCCACAGATATCAATCCACAAGCTAAAGCTGCCATGGCAAGAACCTCAAGGCTCGATCTTGGATCACTGAACACAGGATACAGAAGAGTTAAAACTGCCTCCCTATTGGAACCAGCATATGCCAATCCAAGCCCTGAAACAAGTTAACAACTTTAAATCAATTATTTTCATAATACACTATTAAAATAACGTAAAAATAACATTATTTTATCATTCTCTATTACATTAGCAAATTTAATCAAAGTTGTATATACTAAGAAGATACTTTTCTTGCATTGAATTTTAATTGGCACACAGCAAATATTAGTGTTCAAGATCAAAATAGAGTGGTTTCCCCGCTTGGGTGAGCTTAAATTTGATGCACCTTCCTGAAGATACTTTGCACGCAATTAAAAAAATTACCAGCAGTATAAGAAACAATAGTAACTCCATGTGTTAATAGAATTTCTGTATATGCAGTCAGTTACATTATATGCAGAAAGTACAGTATATATGCTTTTAAACAAGATCGACCCAGATTTGAAAATTAATACATGGAAGATAGTCACAATACCAATTCATACAAAGAGAAAAGTGTGGAAAAAGGCATAAAATTGAATTAATCGCTGAAAGACTATGTTCTGCAGAACCATCATTAACAAGAGTCTTTAGGAAAACAAAATAAGTCAATAAGTACAATAAAACAGTGTGGAAATTGGTATGAAGCAGAGTTTGCGTGTTTAATCATAGACATTAGTAATCTGCTTATACCATGGATATGATGGTTAGGTATTTACAAATCATGACACTAAAATTTATGGATTAATATAAGGAACTCTAAATGGATGAGTTTCCTTTCAAATTTTACACTGAATATGTTGCAAAGCTGCTCCACATTTCTGTTTGCTGTTAGGGCTGATCACTCCTACTACTGGTGTGCCACCTGTGTTCATAAGTGGGTTCATTCTGCAGGACTTCAGACTTGCATCACTAATTTCACTTTGCTTTACAATACTAAATCATATTTTATGCTCAGATATGATTTTCCTTGGGCTCCTTTTCGTAAAAAACATGGATTGGAGTAGTAACATGTGAAACTTAAGATCTCCCGGGCAGAAGCTTATGTTCAAATTTGGAACTTATTTGTACTCATGAATACGAAATTAAATTAGCACAGTGAAATATGACAGTTTACATGTGACATGTTACGATAGAGAAAGGAGCCTGTGATCACCGTTTACAGTGTCACAAGTTACTCCAAAATCATAACACAACACACACATGTAAATCCAACTAATGACGGAGGTTTAAACCTTCAAAATGCATTGCAAATAAAAATAAGCAGTGACTGGTAACAGTGAACTAGTTGTTTCATTTGGTATCAATAACAGTCACGATAAAGCATTTGAAGTGAAACACTTATTATTGTTATGCTAAAAAAATTGGCAGGATTGAAAAATGCTCAACACATACACTATGTGATCAAAAGTATCTGGACACCCTCAAAAACATACGTTTTTCATATTAGGTGCATTGTGCTACCACCTATTGACAGGTACTCCATATCAGCAACCTCAGCTGTCATTAGACATTGTGAGAGAGCAGAATGGGGTGCTCCGCAGAATTCACAGACTTCAAACGTGGTCAGGTGATTGGGTGCCACTTGCGTCACACATCTGTACATGAGGTTTCCACACTCCTAAGTATCCCTACATCCACTGTTTTTGATGTGATAGTGAAGTGGAAACGTGAAGGGACACGTACACCACATAAGCGCACAGGCCGACCTCATCTGTTGACTGACATGAGACTGCCGACAGTTAAAGAGGGTCATAATGTGTAATAGGCAGACATCTATCCAGACCATCACACAGGAATTCCACATCAGGACCCACTACAAGTACTATGACAGTTAGGCGGGAGGTGAGAAAACTTGGATTTCATGGTCGAGTGGCTGCTCAGAAGCCACACATCACAAAGGTAAATGCCAAATGACACCTTGCTTGGTGTAAGGAGTGTAAATGTTGCACGATTGAACATTGGAAAAACGTTATGTGGAGTGACGAATCCTGGTTCACAATACGGCAATACGATAGCAGGGTGTGGGTATAGTGAATGCCCGGTGAATGTCGTCTGCCAGCGTGTGTAGTGCCAACAGTAAAATTTGGAGGTGGTAGTGTTATGGTGTGGTTGTGTTTTTCATGGAGGGGGCTTGCACCCCTTGTTGTTTTGCATGGCACTATCACACCGCATGCCTACATTGATGTTTTAAGCATCATCTTGCTTTCCATTGTTGAAGAGCAATTCGGGAATGGTGACTGCATCTTTCAACATGATCGAGCACCAGTTCATAACAGCCTGTGGCGAAGTGGTTACACGACAATAACATCCCTGTAATGGACTGGCCTGCACAGAGTCCTAACTGAATCCTACAGAACACCTTTGGGATGTTTCGGAACACCAACTTCATGCCAGGCCTCACCGACCGACACTGATACCTCTCCTCAGTGCAGCACTCCGTGAAGAATGGGCTGCCATTCCCCAAGAAACCTTCCAGCACCCGTTTGAACATATGCCTGTGAAGCTATCATCAAGACTAAAGGTGGGCCAATACCATATTGATTTCCAGCATGACCGATGGAGGGCACCACAAACTTGTAAGTCATTTTCAGCCAGGTGTCCAGATACTTTTCATTACATAGTGTATCAATGTGTGCCAACAGCTTCTTAATGGAATTGGAGCTGTCAAAATGTGGAATTATACCAACCATGCTTGGCAACTTCTGCAACTTTTTTAAAGACATCCATTTCTAAGGTGTGTATGTAAAGAGATTTATTTTTATTGCTGTGAATATTTGGAAAACTGCTAAATTCACAGATGAGCAATACTAAATGTTAATTTCCCCCATGACAAAAAAAATTAACATTCAATACTGAAAACAACCATCAAATAGTCCATAATATAGAAATTACTGATGGTAGTTGGGTTTGAATTGGGGACCCATGGCATGCCACCCAGCGATGCTAACCATGCATGCATGCATGACAGCTTGTGGTATTCCTAGCTCTCTCTCTCTCTCTCTCTCTCTCTCTCTCTCTCTCTCTCTCTGAAGCTCTCACTGGAACTGACTACGAAACCCTAAATCTAAATCTTGTCAATGATCCTCTGAATGGTGGCATTGGCAGATCCTTGCATTCTGGCCAGGTTGTTACATCCTTTCACTACGATTAGCATCAAAGATATCCCCTCCTGCCGAAGCTTTGTGATTGTTGAGTCTATTTTCAGTTTCCTTGAAGCTACACAGACGATCTGCACCTCTAGACTGTAATAGCACTGTATACAGAGGACATGGACAATGTCTCTGTGTTTTTGTCTTCTTGATCGAATGACATAATCCTCAACTCCATATGTGCCATCTGATGAGAACTCTCATTCTTTCTCCTGAACATACAGGGCCTGTATGTGAACCGGTCATCTCAGTTCACTCCTGATCATGGGGTGTTTCATGTAGCCATCCTGAGTATAACCTGGTTGGAAATGTAACAGCGCATCCACTGTTGTTCCCATGTACTGACAGTGGAGCAAACAGAATGGTGTGAAGCCTGTAACATCCTGCTTCGCTGTGTTTTATACAAATGTCACTATGGGCAGTACTGTATCCCACTGTCTTTGTTCAACAACGACATATGTCAAGACCAAAATCCCAACACCTGTGAGGCTGTTCACCTGTGGATGATAGGCAGTTATCATGTGTGTGATGTGAAACTACCTCTGATAATAGTCTCCACTGGAAGACTTTCAGAGATTGTCAGACGGGATGCTCCATGCTTCAGAATGATGTCTTCTCCAAGGAACTTGATAATTTGCAGGGTTTCGGCAGTTGGCATAACTTTAGTAATAGCATGGCATGTGAGGCAGTCAATTCAAACTATCATCCATCGATTCCCATTTGTGAACATTGGGAACCTCCTCAAAGAGTTTGATTCCAATCCAGTGAAATGGCACTGCTGTGGACAGGATTGTTATCATATGCCCTGGTGCTTCAGTCACTGGCATTCCTTACAGTAACTCACATATTGTCAAATGGATTGCTACAGGTCTACCCAGTGATAACTGCATCTGGTTCTGTCTAGAGTCTTCACGAATCCCAGGTGACCATATGTTTCATTGTCATGGAAATAGTTCAGGATAGCTGGCTGTAGATAAGCTAGGATAATGGGCAAACATTTCTGCCCTATCACACCTCAGTTTCTTTTATACAATGTTATGTTTATTACTTGGAATTCTCATTTGGTTCGTTTCTCCTTCTTCAATACTTCTATGCTTCTCAGCAGCGCTTGATCTTCACTCTGTTCTGCAGCCATGTCACGCACTGCAACGATGATCGAATTTCATCTATGCTGCTTTGTCCCAAAGTAGTCCCTGAAAGGGACACTGTGGTATCATACACAGGCTAGTCAGCCAGCGTAGAGAATGGTGGTCATCACAAGTGAATGGTTTGCCAAATAAATATGTCCGGAATTTGTTGACTGCTGAAAACAATAGCAAGGCACTCTTTCTCAGTTGTTAAACAGTTCACCTCAAACTTGGAGAGTACTCTGGAAGCACAAGCTATCACCTTTTCAGCACATTAGACAATTTGCAATAGAGCTGCACCTATCTCATAACCACTAGTGATTGTCTGAAGTTATGACTCAGCATTCTCATCGTAGAATGCTGGGATTGGACAAGCAAAGACTTTTCTTGCACCTACTTCCAGGAAAATTTGGTATCTCTTACAGTAGTTCTTGCAATGGATGTACCTTGGTACTGAAGTCCTGTATGAATTGCTGGTAGTATGAGCATATTCTATGAAAATTTCTCACATCGCGAATGTGCTGAGAAGTCAGAAAATCTGACTGCTCTTATTTTCTTTGGATCGTGATGGACTCCATTGGCATTCACTAAATGCCCCAATATTTTTATTTCTTGGATGAATTAAGGTAGAGGTCTGCAGTCTGCAAAACACTTCAACAAGTGGCTTAGATGTTCTTCAAATGTCTTTGAAAAAATGACAATGCCATCTAGATAGCAAATATGTTCTTCAAATGTGTCTGATAAAATGACAATGCCATCTAGATAGCAAAGACAAACCATCCATTTAAAGGGTCAAAGCGTGTTGTCCATCACAAGTCCGTAAGGGGTTGGGGCGTCACACAGTCCAAATGGCATAACTTTCCACACAGAGGTCATCAGGAGTTCTGAAGTTTTTTTTTCCAGGTCAGCCTCAGCAACCTGGCGGTCTTTTCCCTGTCAGCCTACTCAATTTCAGTTCACCAGCAGCTGGTTTGCAGGTTGACTGTTGAGAAATACTTTCGCCCTTTTGAGCATTCTAGTGTGTCATCAAGGTGCAGCAATAGATAGAAATCTTTCATTGTGACTTAGTTAACTCATCAGTAGTCACTGCATAAACATCATGTACAATCTTTTTTCTTCAGAAGGACCACAGGAGAAGACCAAGGACACTGAATGTTCAATCATGTCATCTTGTAACATCATCTCCACTTCCTCCTGGAGTATATGTCATTTTACTGGTGACAGCTAGCTTATTAGCAAATGATCCTCAGTGTTGATATGATGTTTTACAATGGGCCACTTGGTCTGTCTTTTTTCCATGCTGGATTGGGAAGCATCCAAAAACTGTCACAGAATGTCTATCGCTCACCAACGGCAAGATCCTATTCGCAGTTCGACTGCAGCTTCATTGCCTGTGTTTTCTGTATTGGTAGCAGAGCACGATTCTTTGTCAATGACACTAAGCTGTAGTTCCTGGACTGGTTCGTCTGTCCCTATGCACATACCTTTAGGGGTGAGTTGTAACTACTCATGACAACTAGTGATCCTAAGTTCTGCTTGACCACCGACAATGCTTCTGACTGTCACTGGCATGTAAATTTCTTTTGTGAGCCTCAGTAGCTTTTTCCACCTGACAAAAGCTTGACAGCTTAACTAAGCACCTCGACTGTCAACTGGAATTGTCTTGGTGATAGGGGGATGGTCTTCAATGGCAAACAACCATCCAGAGCAATCTTTTTTGTGTGTCCTTGTTGGTATAGCTTCATCAATCTGGAGCTAGGATCTTCCACAACCTATGACTGCTTGTGATGCCTGCAAGAAGTCTCATTTAGAACAACACTGTGACTACATTCTGTTAAAAATGACAAATTTGAAGGATTTTGTTCTGCCACTGATAGTTATTCTAGCAATTCATGTTCCTGTCAGCTGGATGTACTTCCCATTTGTGACCTTCAGAACAATCGCTTTCATAGCAAGGATCATAGTTTCCTTTAGCTGACAATGATAAGCATCTGACGTTACAGAAAAGGAAGCCCCGGAGTCAAATTGCACTTAGACATGTTCGCCATCGATGACGACATCAATGAAATTTGAAAAAAGAGACAGCATTGGTCGTATATTTTTTACTATTGCAAAATCGATTTTCTGTCACTGAGTGACCATCTTCAGTGCTATATTGTATAACTTAAATTGGGATGCACTGTTGTCACTAAGCTTACGGCAATCACATAGACTGCCGTAAGCTTAGTGACAACAGTGCATCCCAATTTAAGTTATACAATATAGCACTGAAGATGGTCACTCAGTGACAGAAAATCGATTTTGCAATAGTAAAAAATATACGACCAATGCTGTCTCTTTTTCTCAAGTATACCTGTTACCTGGTCGTAGTGCACAAGACAACATGGAGTCGCCAATCAATCAATGAAATTCATCTTAGTGACTGTCATCCACTGAGGATTTTTATTGACTAGCATGAAAAGGACTGTTGTAGTGGTTGACATCTCACAGTCTAGGAGTTGTCAAAAACACGCCCTCTTTCTTTGCAGCAGCATACAGTGAGACTAAGGCATCCACAGTGGAAACATGCTAGTGTGCTGTCCTACATTCTCTAAATGTCTATTCTTCTGTGGGACAGTATACTTGGTGTAGGAGTGATTGTGCCTGCACTGGTTGGGTGCTGGGTTGTGGTTTGATGGCTGTGGCCTCAGTCCTGAGTTGATCAATTCCATTCTTCAGTGTGCGTTTGGCTGATGGTACCACGTGCTAAAGATTCCTTCACCTCTACAACATATTCTATTATTTCCTACCACATTGGGTTGACATTCACAGCTCCTATCTCTTACCTATTCAGTCTGAAAGTTCTGGCCACAATAACATACTTTATCTCTTCTCTCACTACCTAGTGTACGAGAGGGAATAGGTCATGCGGGTCTCTGCAACTGCCTTAGAGCCACATTTGGGAGTCGCCCATATTACTTTATTCCAATTCTTCTTTTCCTGCATTTCTTTAAGGTGCTGTTACCACATGATGAATTCCTCAGTTATTGTGACATCCTTAAATACAAGAGCTTGGTACATGTTTTCTTCAACTCCTTTCATCAAGTGTTGATTTCTTCAGCTTCTGTCATATTTGGATTCTCACTGTGGCATACAGCCAAAACATTCTCTATGTAGGACTGCTATTTCCTCATGACATTTGGCCCTGATCTTCAATTGTTTTTCTGCTAAGTGGACTTGATGCTGATTGTTGCCAAACATTTTCTTCATTTCAGCCTGCAATTTATCCCTTCATTTCGACCTGCAATTTATCCACGCTATTGGGCTTTACCTTGTTGTTCTAAAACCACTGCTGGGCTGTGTCATCCAAGCAAAAGTACACACTTCCCAAACACATTCCGTAACTGTAATCCATGCTGTTGTATTTGGTGACTCAGTCAAATCCTTTCTGCCACTTTATTGGGTTCTGGCCAGTGTTTCTGGATAACAGTGATGGATGCCTGATGTGCAGCTGACTTATTGCTGTTTTTGAATCCACCTGTCGTCTGAATACAGGGATCTTAGGAACAATGTATTGCTTGTATTCCAGTTCCTATCCATATAGGTGACGGCTTTAACTATACCTAATTGTAGTCACAGTGATGTAAACATTTTGATGTACCCAGTGTCTCCAACAAACAATGTCACGTAATAACCCCATTCACATCCAGATCCGAAAGCAGGGTCACAATGAAATACAGTACTTAGCACTGAAGGAATGTTTATTACAAGTACTAATCTGCAGCCATAAGGAAACTGATTTGGATGGAGAGTGCAGCTAGTTATAAAAAACATTGACTATTCCAGAATACTAGCATTTGTATCAACATCAAATATTCCAGAATACACAATTATTACAAAAATAAGATATTCAAGAACCTTCCAGAAATGATAAATACTAAATAACTGCTGGTGGTGGGGTTTGAACTGGGGACCTACAGCACACAAAGCAGCAACACTAACCATTATGCCACATGCTTATGGCAATATATAGGTAACACAGGTTAGCGCAAAAGTACGGGGAGTAGTAAATCTATTTTACACTATATATATATATATATGCCGGAGAGGTGTGGCACACTGACGTTCATCGTACCATGAAGCCACAAGAGGCATTCAAAGTTCTTCGCTCTTGTGTCCACTAAAGAATCACACAGCATGCAAAGGAAGGTATAACAGAAAATTCTGGTAGAATGTAAATAATTTGGAAGTAAAGGTGGTAACACGCTTTTCCTATCCCAACAGAGGCAGGGCTACCTGCGAAACCAGCTACATCTATCAGACCTGCTGCAATTTCTACACAGCATTTTGTGCAGGCATGACCACCAACCCACTGTGAAATCTAATGAAAGGCCACTGCCACACTGTTGCCAAGAGCAGAGTTGAGCACCAAGTGCCAGAACACATTGCTGAGCACAACATGCTCGATTTCAGTGACTGCTTCACAACCTTTGTCATTTGAAACCCCTCCCCACCCCACCCCCGCTATTAGCTGAACTACTTATACGAGAGTTATCCTTACAACACAACCTTCATTCCCATAATCCTCCTGTCCAGCAATTGCATCTTCTTCCAAATTGTCACTCCTTCAATCAACTCCCCTAAATCATCACCACCACCACCAGCACCACCACCACCACCACGCACTGCACAAACTCTCCAGCTCTGGTGCCCACACATTACATCCCTAACCTGTGCACCTGACGCCTCTTCCTCCTGCATTCCTATCTCACACACCTGCTTCTGGGCCATTTTTCTCCCTTCACCCACTCTACATGACATAACCGCTCTTCCTCCCAACTGCAGTCCTGGCAATGTGTATTTAGCCACCACAATGTAACTTGTGTGTGTGTGTGTGTGTGTGTGTGTGTGTGTGTGTGTGTGTGTGTGTGTGTGTGTGCGCGCGCTCTAGCTCAAAAAGAGATTTGTTAGGAAGCTAGAGTAATTTTCATTCTTTTTGTGTGTGTGCGCCAACAACTCAATGCCACTAGAACATACTATACTGTACTAATTACAAGTCAACTACAGACAGTTAATTAGGAGTCCACTTTGAAATTATTAAACTGGTAAGATTACTTACCTAAAATTGCTCCTATCCGCATGACATTGCTACTATGAAGCACATAATCAGAGAGAAGTGCTAGAGCTGGATCACACTCATTTCTGACTCCACAGTTAACAATACCACAAGCCAACAATGCACCAGACTGAAAACGGTTAAAACCAAATTAGTGTGAAGTAATAAACCATAAAACTAACAACTAGTGTTTGATTTATCAACAATTAAAAACAAAAATAATATTAAATGTATGAGATAGCAAACTGGGAGAAAAGCATTGTTTAGAGATGCTCAAAAATTTTACTCATTCTATGCACACTACAGTAATGTAAGTCTGTATTTAAAAATTACTTTCTAACAACAAACATTGCCACAAAACTGTATACTTCCAACTGACATTATTTCCTCCAATGTTTGTAAAATCATATTTTGAATTCAATCTTCAGCAAATAACTTAAGATACAATCACAGAGTATTTGCAATCACAGTTGCATGGTTGTGATCAAGCAGTGTCATATTCCTACTTTAACAGATCACTCTATGATGACTAAAGACCTGAAGACAATCATTATAGACTCAAACTAATAATCTTGCAAATGTTTTGTACCACTGTGACTGTCAGTAAACCTTATTAATATTATTACTACACCAAAAATTGCTGATTTCATCCAGACAATAAGTACACTTTAGTTAAACTACACACAAATCTCCTCTTAACAGATTTTGCCACAAACGCCTGATTTTAACAGCATTACAGGTATCACAATTCTAAGACGAAATGAATAAAATGCACTGTAATGACATGAATGAACTGATAGGTGCACTTAACCCTTTCGCAGGAGAATTTTTTTTTTGTAGCAACCCAGCAAAGATAATTTTTTTGCTATCCCATCAGAATTGTGATCAACTGACTATATTTATTTTTTGATAATTTTTTTTTATTTAGGACCAAAAACTATGATGGTACATATATCACCACGGCACCTTTGTGAAGTACTAAAACTATGTTGGTAAATGGATTTCCCACTTCACTTTTGTGAGCTGTTATGTGTAAAAAAAGCAATGAACAGGGTTTCCTGTTTTTATTTTATATTTTCTTTTACTTTATTTAAAAAATGCTTGTTACCAATATTAAAGTTTACTTATCACAATGTGAAAACAATCCTTGAAACTTTATCATGCACAAAGGTATGAGCTGATACAGGTCACAATAATGTATATTGCAGAAGCGAAGCAATGTGTTCCTACAACAGCAGTGATCCCACGACACGCAGAAACTGATGATTGTAGCAGTTTTCATACACCTGGCGCAGTGTACCACCACAAAATATCAGGCACAGACAGAGGCGGTAAGATATAGTCCCAAAAAATTTGGATACCCCTAAGTTGGTGGTAAATATGCTTCCCGAGGATCACAGATGACAGATTAATTTTGTGATAAGTACAGTATACTTCCCAAGCCCCTTCCAGAAACTACTCTGGTGGTAGCCATACTTTCCATTAACAATTAAAACACTGTTGTTTGGTGGGATATATACTTCCCATAGTTCTGAAGGCTATATTTCACAACAGAAACTGCAATTGGGCAGCAGACTGCCATTGGATGCCAGGAGCATATAGAAGTGGCAACACATATTCCCTTAAATGTTTAAAGAAATATATTTAGTGGGACATATATCCCCCCACGACCCACAAAAGGGCTAAATGAAATGATATCACTACAAACATTGGAATATGCTGAAAATGTGATGTAATAACTATGTATAGACACTGAAAATCTGTGACAAAGTGGGGCTCAAAAGCAGGAAACATGGGTTTGAGGCTCAATTTGACACAGTTTCTCAATTCTCATAACACCACTTTTTATGAAATGTGTATTTGAAGATTTTTACTTTTTCTCTCAGTTCTACCCCCAACCAATCTACACAATTACTTCCACAACATGAAGGGGGTTCTGAAGTCATCTCATTGTCTGAAATCCCGTCTGTCAACATCTTCTAAACATTAAGACTTTTGTGATCTTTGAGGCTTTCTTGGCGACACTGATGGTTTACTAGTTTTTGGGTTTGCAGCCAAGGTCATTTTCTTTACATATTATTTTGATGACTCCACTAGTGTTCATCCTCAGGTGCTTACAGTTTGAACACCAACCACACTGTGAACGGAACACACTGTGTGCCACCCTATCTATTATTGCCTCATGCTGTCAAAGAATGTAGCAAACTCTTATAAATTTAAGACAAACCAAAGGAGTGTGCCAAAATGTAGAAATGTTACAAGTAAGAAATAAGTTATAAGACAATACCATTCCAAACAGACAGCACTGATATGTTTTCTGAATTGATTTAAGCAAACTGAATGCTGGGCCCCACAGTTTAATCCCAAACCCTCTGTCCTAGGTAATTAAAGTATCTCAACTGCACTTTTTATTACACTGACCCAAAAGTTTGCTGCCTGCATCACAATGCTGGTATTTTCGTATTTCATTACATGCTCACAGGTGATGCAATGTTAGGTGACAGTTTATTTTGTTGGATGCCTGAGTTGACTGTAATGCTTGTGTTCTTTACAACTTCAAAAGTTCTTATGATTTTCCCAATACACTACATCACATTTGCACAGTATGTGGTATACAGCGAATTTTTGGAGCCCTAGATTAGCTTTCGCACAAAATAGTAGATCTTTAATTTCATTTGATGGATTTAAATACATCTGAAACTGTATTTTTGAAGTATTTTCCTGATCTTCCCATAAACTGAGCCAGCGTATGGAAGACCTACCATTCTGACTTCTCCTTTACTGGTGTCATTTCCCTTTACAGGCAGTGTTGACTTGCACTGCAGGGCATACTGAATCTGTTTTTCTGAGTACCTGTTCTTTTTGTAAACTTCTCACGGAAGTGTCAATTCTTCAGAGTAGTTTTCATGGTCTAACAACAAATATGCTCTGTGGACCAGTGTTCTACGCATCTCAACTCAATCCATTGATATACAAATTTCATTGTGTTTCACCACACAAATATAATAATAGGGAAAGCTACCTATTTTTGACATTTTGCTTAAGAGAAGGTGGATACCTGGGACATAGTGTCTAGAGGAAGGTCAACCATATCCAACTCTTCTGCACATGTCAAGAGCCATCGACACCCATCAGAAATACATTCCATGTTCAGAACACTAGTCCACAATGTGGAGAGTAGTTTTCAAAAAGAATGGGTACCCAGAACAACAGATCAAGCATATCCAATGTCTTTCTTAAAAAAACAGCTTGGTACAAAAAGCATTAATCTATTTCACTCAATAACTGAAGCACATGTACCAAATTTAATAGTTATGGGAAAAGTTTTGCTTCTCTTTAGCTTAAAGTCACAACAGTTTTCAAATTTTGCGCTTCCTTAAAAAGAAATACGCCACGGCTCAATAGCCAGCAGATAATTATGTTGCTGTTATGAACATCACTTTTGAGAAAATACATGCAGCAGTGGAAAAAAGCTACATAGAAGGATGGGTCTACAGGAAGAACAATTTTTTTGCCTACTGTTCGAAAAGGGAGGGAGGGAGGGAGGGAGGGAGGGAGGGAGGGAGGGAGGGAGGGAGGGGGAGGGGGGAGGGGGAGGGGGGAGGGGGAGGGGGGAGAGGGAGCACAAATAATGTACGAATATATTTGATGACAACTGATGGCCCAACATGTTACACCCAAAAGAGAACTGAAAAATCATATTTAAGATATGAAGCTTTGATACTTAAACTAAATAATAGGTGACAAATACATACCTTGATGTAATCCTCAGAAGAATAAAGGTATTTGTCTATTGGTGTCAATCCTCCATCTACATCCCACAGAAGTACCAATCCAAGAGAGGCTGTGGCACTCAACATACCTGCAATGAAAGGTGTTGATGAAGATATAGAAAAGAAAAGCAAAAAATGAAACCACTACCAAATACAGGCATGTGGCAGTATCGTAACCAAAATCCAGGTGCAGTACAGCATGAAAATAAGAGACAGGACTAAGACAAATCAGAATGGATTTATAGTCCATGAGAAGAATGACTGGTATTAACATTTCATGTGGCCAAGTGGCACCTGTTACCGGATGTAGCATATAGCATCTTAGTCACTACTACTTGTGTACCCTAGTAGCAAAACAAATACCATAACATCATGCAGTTTGTATTCACAAACCTGTTAACAGTTACTGGTTATAACACATAAACTTGAAAAATCGCAAAGAATTACTAACCATCTAGTATACAGAGACTTACTTTTTATATGTACAATAGATATGAAAACTATTTTCACAATAGTGTAGAATATTCACAGCTTTTTTTCATTGTCAAAAATTTCCTTTATTAACAATATTACGAAAAGGATAGCTGCTATTCACCATATAGCGGAGATGCTGAGTCGCAGATAGTCAAAACAAAAAGACTGTCACAAAATATGCTTTTGGCCAACAAGGCCTTTGCCATATATAAAACCACAGTCTCTGGCAGCTGAAGCCAGACTACGAGAAGTAGCAGTACATGATGGGAGAGGCAACTAGGTGGGCGTAAGGAGGTTGGGGCACGGAGGAGGAGTGGTAGGGGTAGCAGGGTAGTGGAGAGGGACAGTGAAGTGCTGTTGGGGAGCATGCAGGGACGAGGTGGAGAGAGGGTACGGCAGCTAGACGCAGCCGGGAGGTTACACAGAGGGCGGGGGAGTGGGGGCGGGGGTAGCAGGACAGGAGAGAAATAAAAAGACTGGGTGCATTGGTGGAATAGAGGGCTGTGTAGTGCTGGAATGGAAAAGCTAAGAGGATAGATGGGTGAGGACAATGACTAATGAAAGCTAAGGCCAGGAGGGTTATGAGAACATAGGATATACTGCGGGGAGAGTTCCCACATGTGCAAATCAGAAAAGCTGGTGTTGGTGGGAAGGAGCCATATGGCACAGGCTGTGAAGTAGTCATGGAAATGAATGTATTGATGGGTGGCGGGCTCAGCAACAGGGTGGTCCAATTGTTTCTTGGCCACAGTTTGGTGGGGGCCATTCATGCGGATAAACAGCTTGTTGATTGTCAGGCCCACATAGAAACACAGAATGCAGCACAGTTCTGCAGCTTAACTTGTAGATCACATAACTGGTTTCACAGGTAGCCCTGCCTTTGACAGGAGAAGTGATGTTTGTGACCGGACTGGAGTAGGCGGTGGTAGGAGGATGTATGGGACAGGTCTTGTGTCTATGTCTATTACAGGGATATGAGTCATGAGGTAAAGGGTTGGGAGCAGAGCTTGTGTTGGGATGGACGAGTACATTGTATAGGTTCAGTGGATGGCAGAATAGCACTGTGTGAGGGGTGGGAAGGATAGTGAACATGATGAGAGGTTGTCTAAACCCTGGCAGAGAATGTAATGCCTACCCACAATTACTTCTCCTTTGACGGCATTAACTACGAACAAATCTGAGGTACAGCTATGGGCATCCACATGACAGCATCCTATGCCAACCTACTCATGGGCCATTTAGAGGAATCCTTCCTAAACACCCAGAATCCTAAACCCATCACCTGGTTCAGATTCACTGATGACATCTCTGGGATCTGGATTGAGGGTGAGGACACCTCATCCACATTCCTCTAGAAGTTCAACAGCTTCTCCCCCATTCGCTTCACATGGTCCTATGCAAACCAATAAGCCACCTTCCTAGATGTTGACCTCCACCTCAGTGATGGCTACATTGGTACCTCTGTCCATTTCAAATCTACTAACCATCAGCAATACCTCCACTTTGACAGCTGTCACCCACTTCATACCAAGTAATTCCTTCCATACCACCTAGCCACCTGTGGCCATCGCATCTGCGGTGACAAGTGGTCCCTCTCTAAATATACCAAGGGTCTCACTGACGCCTTTACAGACTGTAATTATCCTCCCAACTTGTACAAAAACAAATCTCCCGTGCCTTATCTTTCCAGACAACCACCACCTCCCAAAGTTTCACTGTCTGGCCACAGAGGAGCATTCCCCTCGTAAATCAGTCCACCCAGGACTGGAGCACCTGAATTATATTCTCTGCCAGGATTTTGACTATCTCTTGTCGTGTCCTGAAATGAAAAATATCCTGTCCACTATTCCGCCCACCACTCCCACAGTGGTATTCCGCCATCCACTGAACCTACACAATATACCTACACCATATACCACCGCTCCCAACCTCTACCCACCTGGCTCATATCCCTGTAACAGACCTAGACGCAAGACCTGTCCCATACATCCTCCCACCACTATCTACTCCAGTCCAATCACAAACATCACCTCCCCCATCAAAGGCATGGCTACCTGTGAAACCAGTCCTGTGATATACAAGATAAACTGCAGCAACCACTATGCTGCATTCTATTTGGGCATGAAAACCAACAAGATATCTGTCTGCGTGAATGACCATAGACGAACTGTGGTCAAGAAAGAACTGGACCACCCTATTGCTGATCATGTCGCGCAACATGACATTCTTCATTTCAATGACTGCTTCACACCCTGTGCCATATGGATCCTTCCCACCAACACCACCTTTTCTGAACTGCACAGGTGGGAACTCTTCCTGCAATATATCCTATGTTCCCGTAACCCTCCTGGCCTTAACCTTCGTTAGACATTGTCCTCACACATATAGCCCCTTACCTGTTCCCATTCCAGCATTACACAGCCCTCTATTCCATCAACGCACCTAGTCTTTCTACTTCTCTCCTTTCCCGCTACCCCCCCCCCTCCACACTCCCACGTCCTCCTCCCCCCCCCCCCCCCCATGTGTAACCTCCCGACTGCTCCTAGCTGCCCTACCCTCTCTCCACCTCATCCCTGTACGCTCCCCAGCAGCACTTCACTGTCCCCCTCCCCTCCCCACCTCAGCCACCTCCTTCCCCCACCCAGTTGCCTCTCCCATCATGTACTACTACTGCTGCTGCTGCTTGTACTCTGGCTTCAGCTGCCAGAGCCTGTGGGCTCGTGTGTGTGTGTGTGTGTGTGTGTGTGGTCTATTTTTGACAAAGGCCTTGTTAGCCTAAAGCTTGTTTTGTGACAGTCTTCTTGTTGTGTCTATCTGCGACTTAGCAGCTCCGCTATATGGTGAGTAGCAACTATCCTTTTCATAATATTGTTGCATTCCATCCTAGAATTTCCATTGATTTCCTTTATTAACTTGTTCTACAAAGAGGGACAGAAAAAATTATGGGTATATTAACTGCTAATATCTAATAAAAAGTACTCTCAATGCAATGATCAGGTGATAGCACCCCCTCCAATATCTCCGATTGTGTTGCAGTTATGATAACTGAAAAACACCGCTCCCATTACAGTCAGAAAATGATTATGAATCTTTTCCCTGCACTGTTCCAGCTGTCACTGCTTCCTCTCATATGAACAATTCATTCTTTCATGCATTGTTCGACAATATCTTCATTTTTGGCTGTCTCTCTGATGGCACGTGCGGAGCTGTTCAGTATTTCCTTCCAGGTCTCACAAGTCACTAGAATCACAGCATCCACAAGGATATTCTCAATTTCAGGGATGGTCAACTTCTTGTTCTTTGTAGCAAGGCAGTGTTTTACTTGCACGCATACACCTTCATTAGCACTGATATAACAATGATATGGGAGTAACCTTACTATTTCTTGTCCATGCCTTTGGACAGTTGCATTGATGATATACAAACCAAACTGTGAAATAGTTTTGAACAACACAGACTCCCTCAAATCTGTTCTGAGATCCACATTTTGTCTTTTCAACCACCGAATAATTTTGTCGGCCACTGTTGCCAAACTCGGTGATCAATCCTGAACAACAGAGTGAGACATAGAATTATCCATACACTATTTACATGTTATAGGTAGCCCCCCCCCCCCTCTCTCTCTCTCTCTCTCTCTCTCTCTCTCTCTCTCTCTCTCTCTCTCAGATGAAACATTAACTGGTTTCCAATACTTTCAATGTATCTCCAGTGTCGCTACAAGGGAAGTCGAGTTATTGGCTATGATTGAGGCCCATGTTGACTGGCTGAATTGGTCACATGACAAAGAATATAACCCGTGTGAAATCAAAAGAAATCAGAAACTCACTTGGAAATATTACAAATTACATAGAAACTGGTTTTCAGTTCACTGACTGGAGATCAGTTTTCATCTTAATACTGAAAAAGAACCCAGTTCAGGTATTCATTATATGTGGCACAACGTATCCAGGTGGTATGGTTTCAAAACATAATGCTGTCGTAATTACTTTTATAGCCAATACAGTTGGGCAGTTCTTGTGTCAACCTGGTAGGTGTAAAACATCATCCAAAATTGTACTAAATCCCTTTCTCTTAAAATTATCTTAAGGAATTTGTTCGTAAGTCCACACAAAGTGTAAATGGTTGTAATAAATACTAGTCCTCTTAGCAACAGACATTTCTGATAGGGGGTGTACAGATGGATATGGGGATTAGAGATCAAAAATGGTTGTAGGAAGACTGAATATTGTAAAATAAAAATCCACAAAAGATAAATGCCAAATATACCTGTTAAAAAAAAATCAGATAAATATTTGCTTGATGCCCTCCTAAGAGTGTCTCCATTCTTTCCAAACTAACTATGTAAGCATAGAGAAGATGTGGCTTAAATTCAAGGAAATATGACTGAAGACAACTGAGAATGTCAGAGTTTCATACCAAGTAAATTAATGAGACATTGAACAGATCCCCATGGTACACAAAGCAAGTCAGGATACTGTTGCAGAAGCAAAAATCATGCCACAGCTGAATGCAAAAATATTGTGGTCTTGTTTTACAGAAGCTCGAAACTTTGCACACACTTCAGAGTCTTAATCTAGCAGAAAATCCCGAGAATCCGGTTGTATGTCAAGTATACCATCAGCAACACATAACCAACACCTCCACTGTGCGATAACAATGGTATTGTTACTTATGACAGTGCCTCCAGAGTAGAGTTAGTAATACATCAGCAGCAAGACACAATAAATACCTCATATGCGCAATAACAATGGTAATGCTACAGATGACAGCTCCTTTAAAGTGGAGTTACTGAACACAGTTTTCTGAAATTCTTTCACTAAAGAAGATGCAGTAAATATTCAACAATTTCAATAAATAAAAGCTGTCAACATGAGTATACCAATTAGGTTCCTTTAAGAGTATACTGATGAAATAGCTCCATTTTACCAAACATATATTATACACAATCATTTGTTTGACAAAACAACTGTACCTAGAGACAAAAGTTGCACAGGTCACATTGATACACAAGAAAGGAAGTAGGAAAAAATTCGCTAAATTACACACATATCACTGACATCAATTTGCAGTAAGATTTTGGAATATATACTGTGTTTAAACTTTATGAAAATCTCCAGGATTACTGGTATTTTACAGAAGCTAGAAGTTTTGTGCAGATTTCAATGCAAAATTATGTAATATCTGGAAGAAAATGATTGATTGACACACAGTGCACAAGGATTTGGAAAATATAGTTCTTCTGAAACACAACTTGTTCTTTATTAACATAAATTAATGAGTGCTACTGATAAGGGATTCCAAGTTGACTCCATATTTCTATTCTAGGTCTCCAGAAGACTTTAGACACTATGGCTTCTAATTAAATGGTATCCCTATGGAATACCACCTCAGTTTTCCTGTCAGAAAGATCACAGATTGTAATAAGTGATGGGAAGTCATCAAGTGAAACTGATGTGGTATTTTGCTCCCCAAGGAAGTTTTATAGGCACTGCTATTCCTAATCCACATAGATGAATTTGTAGAGAATCTTAGTGGCTCTCTAAGACTATTTGCAGATGACATTGTCTACAGTCTAGTAAAGTCATTACAAGATCAGAATGAATTGCAAAATGATTTGGGTAAGATATCTGTATGGTGCGAAAAGTGGAAACTGACCCTAAACAATAACAAGTGTGAGGCCTCAATGCAAGTACTATAAGGAATTTTTGTTGCACAATAAACTACACAGATCTGAGGGTTCTCAGTTCAACTAAATACCTTGGTATTACAATTGCAAACATCTCAAACTGGAACAGTCACAGAGAAAATGTTGGAAAGGTGAACCACTGACTGGTTTATTGTCACAACACTTATAAGATGCAACAAATGACCTAAGTGTCTGTCTATACTATGCTTGGCTGTCGTCTTCCGGAGTACTGCTGCATAGTATGGGATCATTACCAGATAGGATTGGTGGAAATCATCGAGAAAGTTATAAGAAGAGCAGCTCATTTTGCATTATCACAATATAGAGGAAAGAGTACTAAGGATATTATATGCAAATTGGTTTGGCAATGAAACAAGGGCATCTCAACAATGTAAGGAATAGATAGATTGTTACTTACCATAAAGATGACACGTGAAGTTTCAGACAGGCACAATTAAAAGACAGTTATACATTAGCTATTGGCCACAGCCTTCATCAGAAAAAGAAACACACACACACACACACAAAAAAACAAGCACACCTCCAGTCTGAGCTGCCGGAGATGGCGGTCCTATATGCGTGAGGTTTGCTTGCTTTTGTGAATGAATGTGTGTGTGTGTGTGTGTGTGTGTGTGTGTTTCTTTTTCTGATGAAGGCTGTGGCCAAAACTAATGCGTAACTGTCTTTTAATTGTACACGTATATAATTTCATCATATCATCTTTACAGTAAGCAGCAATCTATCTTTTCCTTACATTGTTGATATTCCAACCCGGAGTTTCCATTGTTTGAAAAAAGGGTATCTTTTGTTCAGCAAGATATGTTCACGAAATTTCAGTCACCATCTTTCTCCTCTGAATGTGAAAATATTTTGTCCTCCCCCCATGTTATTCAGGAATGTAATAGTTAGAAAGACTGAAAGTGGTTCCATGAACCCTCTGCCAAGCAGTTAAGTGTGATGTGTAGTGGAGTCACGTGGATGCAGATTATCTACAGGGTGTCCAGAAAAGGACTCCCTGATTTCAAAATTAAATATCTCGAAAACAAAGATCGATAGAGGAATGCAGTAAATGGTATGTTTATTGTGAAAGCTGTAAGAAGTTTATACAGCAGTTTGAAATAATAGTTACAAAAGCTGCTAACAGATGGCGCAGTACGCTGTACAGCTCATATCAGCATACACAAGTGAAATAATCGTATTAAAACAATCTTTGCAAACAATCACATCACAATGTTTTCAAAATGTTCACCATTGGCACTACAGAGGTGACGCAAACGAAGAATTCACCATCACATTTCGTAGTGTCTCAACCGAAATGGATTCACATGCCACAGAGATCACCGATTCAAGCTCGTCCAGCATAGCGGGATGCTTCGGGTAGACCATGTCTTTCACTGTGCCCCACAAAAAAAAGTCACAGGGAGTCAAATCCGGTGAATATGGAGGCCAATCCATGCCTGTACCAGTAAATTTGGGATATTCCAAAGCAATGACTCGATTTCTGAAGTATTCCTCAAGAAAGTGAAACATTTGTTCGGTCCGATGTGGTCAGGCTCCATCTTGCATAAACCATTCAGTACCTGGTCGATCCTCTAACGCTTGCTGTGTGGTGACGAATTGTTCCAAAATTGCAATGTAACGTGCACCAGTGACCGTTTCTCGAATGAAAAAAGGGCCAATAATGCCTCTGCTGCATACTGCGTCCCACACTGTAACTTTAGAAGAATACAGGGGTTTCGCTTCACACCAATATGGCTTTTCGGAACCCCAAAATCGCCAGTTCTGCTTATTCACGTATCCATTCAGGTGGAAGTGTGCTTCATCTGTAAACCAGATGCAGCCAACATCAAATCCTTCACTATCAATCACTGTGAGCATCTGATTAGCAAAGGCAACCCTTTGTTGCACCTCTCGTACGGGTATGGCCTGGTGCTTTTGAATTTTGAATGGAAACATGTGTAGGCTCTTTCTCAGTATTTTCTGCATGCTGGAACGCTTCAAACCAGTCTCAGATGCAATTCTACGGACGGATGACATTGGATTTCGCTGAATAATTCCAGACTCTGTGGCGATATTTTAAGGCGTAACTGCGGTTTGCTTGCGGCCAACATACCCCACTAGGTCATCAGTTACGCTGCCTGTTCGTTGAAGTTTTGCGAAGAGCGTACGAATGGTTTTCGCATCGGGTCCTTTTGGAACATTAAATCGTGCTTGAAAACTTCGCCTTGTTGCCGTAGGACTATCTTCTAACCTGTGGTACTCTAGCACCAGAAAAACGTGTTGTTCAATGGAGTACATTGTTTTAATCTCTTCCTTCGGTACGCTAACCTCCTTTCATGTTTCAATAGTGGAACTGATCGCTCTGCGCTTCGGATCACTATTTATACTAGGCATTACGTATGGCGATTACAGCGCCATCTGTTAGCAGCTTTTGTAACTATTATTTCAAACTGCTGTATAAACTTCTTACAGCTTTCACAATAAACATACCGTTTACTGCATTCCTCTATCTATCTTTATTTTCGAGATATTTAATTTTGAAATCAGGGAGTCCTTTTCTGGACACCCTGTACATTCATTTTTTCAATCGCTGATAATCTCTTATCTCCATGTTACACTTATTAGTGCTACTTACTTGCTTCAAACAATTTCAATTTACCGTGCTGTCTTACTAACAGTAAATGTTAATTCCACATTTTGTTCCTAATTTTATGTTTCCCTACTTTTTTTCATTTTTGTTCTTTGTCTTTCTCAGTATTTCTCCTCGTTTCATATCAAACAACACAGCTATCTCTCTGACTGTATGTGCGACCCCCCCCCCCCCTTTCCCACAAAAACTGTGGTTTGTCAATGAGACTTTCTCTTCAAATACAGAACTGACTTCTCTTATTTAACAAAGTTTGATTTATAATAATAACAATAATAATAATAATAATAATAAGTCATCACATGCAGATAAAGTAGAATAATTTCACATGAAAGACTCACCATGTTCTTTGTTTTTATACAGCCACTTATTTCCATCTTCCATAAGTAACTTATCACGACCAAAGGCTGCATTAACAAATCCATTAACAAAACTTGCACCTAAATTCTGTCGGGCCGAGTCCACCTGGCCCCCTCCAAATGGTGGTCGGTTGTTTTCAAGATGAGATTTATAAACATCTTCTGGAGTTTTCGGTTCCATGATATCAAGCTGCAACAGTACAAAGGCAATTAGCATCAATTCTAAAATAAATCACTTACAGAGTACACACAATAATTAATTGCAAGAATAAGAGTCCATGTGTTAATAAACAGGGTTGTAAAATTGTTACACGGCAGTAAAGGGTGAATTCACATAACCTGTCAGTCAAAAGAGTTAAACTTAATTACCTGTTCCTGTTAAATGCCACTACTGGTGAAAGTTAGTGTCTATTATGAAATATATCACAACATTAGACTACTGTTATATCAGGCACATCCAGCCCCACCTCTGTATTCTCTAACTCTACACTAGCGCACTACTCGCGAGGTTTGTTCAACGAATATGCAAGTTCTGCCTGACAAGCTACAGTAAAATGCAGGCAAAATTCTGCGATTTATTGACAGAACACTTAGAAGATGGAACGGATCTACTAGAGAGACTGCCTACACTATGCTTGTTGGTTCTCTTTTGGAGTACTGCAGTGCTGTGTGGGATCCTTACCTGATAAGATTAACAGAGTACACTGAGAAAGTTCAAAGAAGAGCAGCACATTTTGTATTATCAAGAAATAGGAGAGAGAGAGAGAGAGAGAGAGAGAGAGAGAGAGAGAGAGAGAGAGAGAGAGAGAGTCATGGATATGATACAGGGTTTGGGGTCAATATCGTTAAAATGAAGACACCTCTCACTGCAGCGAGACGATTTCACAAAATATCAGTCACCAACTTTCTCCTCCAAATGTGAAAATTTTTGTTGACACCGACCTACATAGGAAGAAATGATCATCATAATAAAATACAGGAAATCAGAGCTTGCACACAAAGATATAGGCCTTTGTTTTTTCCACATGCTGTTCGAGAGTGGAATAATACAGAATCATTGTGAAAGTGGTTCTATGAATACTCTGCCAGGCACTTAAGTGTGATTTACAGAGTATTGCTGCAGGTATAAATATACAAAGTGATACAATATGGATCAAACACAGAAATTAGTTGCACGGGGGTGGGGATATGAAAGCCTTACATTTAATGAGAGGATTCTGGACACACACAATGTATCTGCAATAGAGATCACATACTAGACTCACTTGGACACAATTCAACTTCGCCAATGCAAAAACGTCAGTGACACCTACAGAAGTATACGAAAATTCTTCACTCATATCACCATGTGCTAAGTACTACCTTTAGCATCTGCACAGATGGGACAATGCACTACACTACATGGTCATGTTGGATACTTCCTGGTCCAACAGTGACTTGGTGTTAGGCATGCAACAGAACCCCATGAGAGGAAAATGAACCACAGACCTCATGAGAGGAAAATGAACCACAGACCTCATGAAAGGAAAACGAACCCAGTGTGCAAGTAAATCTATGGAAAGCAGAGAGTCCACACCCATGCAGAGATTGGCATGGGAATCACTCAGCCTGTAACAAGTGTGAATGGCTAGGCACTAAGCAACAACATACGTAATGAAGCGCAAGGCTCTGTGTAAGCACTGACCTGCTTGGCCTCCTGTCACCCATAGGTAAACACCTCCATTAGCAGGTCTGTCCATACTACACGTCACATGCACCTTCAATGGTACGTTTCTGCACTATCTCACTGTGCTATCCCTGTCAGCTCATCTACCTCCATTGCAATGTCCACTGGTGGGTTTATTAAACTACTTTATGAAGTATACAGGATATCCCATTTACCTCTTTCACCACAAACGTATTTTGGGAAATTAAATATACTGGTAATGTGTTTTTGCACAGACAAGTAGTTGCAAGGGGCTAATAAAACAGTGACCTGTTAACCACTGGCACAGAGACATCCCCCCCCCCCCCCCAAGGAACTCTTGATGATTTTTGGCACCAAGAAAGCAGTAATCAATGAGACAATTTAAGTGATAAAATTATTTCATGGTATGACAAAAACTTATGGAATAAAAATGCACTTCAAAGTTGGATTTCCTATCATTCTTTTCATGGGTTGAATAAGGTACCATCCACTCAATAACAAAATGTTTCACTGAGATAGAATGACTCATCAGAAATGCCCTTAAGTAGATATGACACATCAACATCAACACAGATCAGGCCTGTTGGAGTTTATTTACAATGAAAACAATCACTTTTTGACAAAATATTTTAATTGGATAGATAAAAAAATCTACTCACCTAGCAGCAGCAGCAGAACAAACACATAAACAAAGGTTATAATTAGGCAAGCTTTCAGAACCAGTGGCTCCTTCTTCAGGCAGAAGGGTTGTAGAGGAAGAGGACTGGAGAGGTCTAGGAAAAGGGGCAGATTTCAAGAAAGTCATGCAGAACCACAGGTCAGGGCAGACTTACCAGAGGTGATGAGAAAGCTTTCCTTCTCATGCTGTCTGGTACATCTCTCCTGACCTGCAGTTCTGGGTGTCTTTCTTGAAATCTACCCGTTTTCCTAGACCTCTCTAGTCCTTTTCCTTCACCCCTCTTCCTTCCTCTTCAACCCTTCTGCATTAAGGACGAGCCGCTGTCTCCGAAAGTTTGCCTAATTATATGCTTCTTTTATGTGTGTGTTCTGCTGCCACTTGGGGAGTTTATTTACAGTACTATGTGCTAGACCAGGTTCAGGTAGTGAGTTGGGCTTGGGTACCTCAGTCAGTAAAAGCACCATCAATGAAAGGCAAGGTACTGGGCTTGTGCCCCAGACCAGCACAGTTTTAATCTCCTAGTAGTTTGAAATTTTAACTTGATGATGTCATTTACAATGCACAAAGGCAGCAGAACTGAATGCAGAAGTCTATTGCTGCGAGGGTGGATCAAAAAGTAATACCTAATGAGACACAAAAAATTTAATAATGGACACACAACAGCATAATCGATACATATCATAGCCTGAATTGTTCTCTACCCAACACTACAGTTCAACATAGTAACCACACATCTGTACACAAGTGCATCGTCGTTGATCCCAGACATCAAAACCTGTATGAAAAAATTCAAGATTTGCTTCTTGAGCCACGATTTTAAAAACCCAGGTTTTGCTGTTGTCTGAGTACTTTAACAAGTCTTTCTCCTTAAATCACTTCATCAACACATCCTCAACTGGCATCTGTGACAGATGCTGTCAGATTGTTGGTCAGCTGCTGCATGGCTTATTTGCAATGTCTGTTTCTCCATTACCAAACATCCTCACTCAATATTGCACACTTATGATACCCATTAGAGCATCCCCATATGTGTTCTTCACAGATGAGGTTAAAAAAAAGCTTTAATATCATGGGCTAAGAAACAAAACTACGTGTTTTTCCAGACTGGTTTTGATGATTGGGTTCAACAATGGCACAAATGTATACAAACACATGGTGACTATGTGGAATGGTAGCACTGAGTATGGAACAGTTCAGGCTATGAGCTGTACAAACTTTGCTGAAACATGATCATTATTAAATTTTTTTATGACAGACAAGGCATTAATTTTTTATTCACTGTCATATGTGCTGTCCAGCTCTTGTCATCTATATCAATAATACCAAGTCTTCTCCAAGCTAGAAGTATTTGCCCCAGGAAAAAATATTATCAGTGCACCAGAAGAAATAGTGGTTGTTCCAACTACTGCAATAAATCTCATTGATAATTCTCATCAAATGTAAATATGAGGGCATGCTGAAAAGCAATGCCTCTGAATTCTTTCTTAAAGTTTTTTAAATTAAACAAACTTTTTTTAAAAAGTTGAATAACAAGTACATTGTTTTTGTCCTATTGACATTTCCTACATAATGAACCTCTCAGTGATAGTATCAAATATTGGTACTGATATGTAGATGATGTACTGTGTCTGTGGACTGATACCAAAAGACAACTGAACACATTCCAAGAAAAACATACAGGTCACCATGGAGATAGGTGAAAAATCCCTTAAATGTCATTACAAACACACACAGTTTCAAAATTTACAGAAAATCTACCACAGCAGACACGGTAATGCCCTCATGTTCACAACACTCAATATCACACAAACATTCTGCCTTCCATTCCCTGGTGCTTCGCCTTATATGAACCACAATCAGACACCATAAAATGTATTGCATCAACCAATGGCTACAGCTGTGAATTAATTGACAACAGCCTTAAAAAAAGATGTAGAAGAAGAAGAAAGAAAAGACAAAAATGTTTGCCCTTTGTGTATGCTTCCACTGCAGCACCAGTCATATCTAAAACCAACTGGTGTGCTTTCCATATTTAGCCAAAACCCTCATATCCTGCAATTACAAAAGTTCATTTTGTGTGAGATGCACTGCAGCTCATACACCATTCAACAGAAAGGACAAAACAGATTTGTTAAGTAACAGTTGTGTTTATAAAATCACTTGCAATGACTGCAACAAACTGTGTATATTTGTCAGACAGACAGGCAGGGCCATAATAATTTGGCTGATTGAACACAAAAACGGCTGGAGATTACATATGTCAGACTCCACCTTTACCAAACATGTATTGAAGGAAGGACACAGATACCCAGTCCACATGGAAGTACTACATATAGCCAACACGGGAATAAAACTAAGCTCGTTAGAAGCACTTGAGATTAACAAACATGTAGCTCAAAATCCCCAGCTGGTTCTAAATGATAATTTACAGCTGAGCACATCCCCACTCTTAAGCTTCAAATGATGTAATCAACCAACCACTTACTCACATTGCCACAGTGACACATACTGCTACACAAAATTAAAATACAATAATTTCCTATTCCTTACCTTGCTTACCCCACAAATTTCAACACCATAACTTGTAATACTGTAATATTGTGTATTTTAACCAAGCACCAGGTTCAATATTGCCCATTGCATAAAATGTAATTAACAAACTAAAACATGATTGTTGCACAACATAAATGAAGAGTGCTCTGTTTAACAAATGGAAATGGAAATGAGCGTATGGCATCATTGGTCAGGAGGCCCCATCCGGGGAAGTCCAGCCGCCATGTGCAAGTCTTATTTCAGTCGATGCCACATTGGGCGGAGATGAGGACGAGAGGATGATGAGGACAACACAACACCCAGTCCCCGAGTGGAGAAAATCTCCAACTTGGCCGGGAACCAAACCCAGTCCCACCTGCATCGGAGGCGAGCACATTGCCACCTAGCTAAGCAGACAGACTCTGTTTAACAGTTTCTCATCCAATGTCAAGACTTCACAAAATTTAGTGTTATAACCATTCAACCTGTAATATTGTGTAGTTTAATTATTTATTGTGCTTAATAAAGTCCATTGTGTAAAGTGTAATTTCAACATTAAGAAACAAATTTGATGTACAACACTCTATGGAAGTGGATTGTCTCTTGGTTTATGATGGTCGCTTACCTAAGAACTAGTGTCCCATTCAGACGCTAGTCACTTGTTTCCTGAAGCTGGCCCAATAAGCCCAAAACAAGTTTGAAATAAACAAAAATCATTAGACCAAAAAAACAGTGTACTTGTTATTCAACCTTAAATACGGAATTCTTCTACGAAGAATTAACAGAAGACTCATACATTAAAAAAATCTTTAACATTCTACATCATTATACTACATGTTTACATATTTATTTCTCAACATAGTCACCCTGGTGATGAACACCTTTCTCTTAATGAGAGAGAAGTTAGTTGAGACCATCAGAACAGAATGTTTGACTTTGCTGATGGAGCCACAACCTCACCTCTGCTAGCACTGCTTCATCACTATCAAAGTGATGTCCTCAAAGGTGTTCTTCAAGTTTGGAAACATGAAAATTGGATGGGGTCAAGTCAGAACTGTATGGAGGATGATGAATGACAGTGAACACAAGATGTCAGATTTTGTTCCAGATGTTACAGCACTTGTTTGGTGTGGTGCACTACGTGTGGACAAACTCTTTGAATTCGAAACTGGATTACAGCATGCACTGACATAGTTACGCTACACAACACCATGTTACATGATCTGCAATTCAGAGCCCTTTAGTGGCAGAGGGCTGAAAATATGTAGACATGCAGTCAATCCACATGGTGATATAGATGTATCACTGCGAGCTGCACTGTCACAACATCTTTGTGATTTTATTACATAAAATGCCGGATTCCATGATTTGCCCAAGCTGAAACCACTACCTCTATTAATTAAAATCTTCACCAACTGAATTTCAATTGCTTCCTTCGCTACTGAGTGCCAGGAAGATGAAGTCGAAGCTAAAACTTTGACGTTATCATACACCATAGAGTGCCCATTAAAAGAAGAAGTCGAATTTATGCGGCTACACGCCTGAAATTTTATGGATCAGTCTTTGCGCCGTGAAAATATGAAGATGCATATATGAAGAAGTTATTGCATCCATTTGACACCAAAGCTGAAATACTTATCTCATTAGTCAGTAAAATGTCATGAAAATACATCTGTTATCATTAGACAAGATCCTTGTGACTAAGTGTCAATGCAAATCATTACAGGACCATCTCATGACAAAACTTGAAGATTAACAAATAGATCCTGAAGATGAAATCCCATAACTACCAAGTAAACCTGTTTAACTTCATTAGAATCCTTTTCATTGCTATGCAAGTTGTAGACTAAGCACTAGAAATCCAATTTGACAGGATTTACTAAAATCAAATTTTGGCATGACTTTCACAACAGATTTGTGTATGACAAACTTCAAACTGATTCTCCAAAAGAATATAGATTATAGCAAGTAATAGATATGTGACTTAGTTTATACACCACAGACATTTACACACATCAAAAAAAGTTTTGCATCATCTCTGTTCCGAGAATTCCGGACCATATAGAGAAAACTGGAATAGAGATCAACATAAACATCATTTCCGCCCTTTTTATTGCTCATGAAAACCACACACAGCATGTTTTACCACCACACAGCAAGACCTTCAGAGGTGGTGGTCCAGATTGCTGTACACACCAGTATCTCTAATACCCAGAGCACGCCTATTGCATTGATGCATGCCTGTATTTGTTGTGGCATACTATCCACAAGTGCATCAAGGCACTGTTGGTCCAGATTGTCCCATTCCTCAATGGCGATTCAGCGTAGATCCCTCAGAGTGGTTGGTGGATCACGTTGTCCATAACAGCCCTTTTCAATCTATCCCAGGCATGTTCAATAGGGTTCTTGTCTGGAGAACATGCTGGCCACTCTAATTGAGCAATGTCATTATCCTGAAGGAAGTCATTCACAAGATGTACATGATGGGGGTGCAAATTGATGTCAATGAAGACAAATGCCTCACCAATATGCTGCCGATATGGTTGCACTATCGGCTGGAGGATGGCATTCACATATTGTACAGCCATTTACGCCTTCCAAGACCACCAGCAGCATACGTCGGCACCACATAATGCCACCCCAAAACAGCAGGGAACCTCCACCTTGCTGTAATCACTGGACAGCGTGTCTAAGGCGTTCTGCATGACCAGATTGCCTCCAAACAAGTCTCTGACGATTGACTGGTTGGAGGCATATGCGACACTCAATGGTGAAGAGAACTTGATGCCAATCCTGAGCGGTCCATTCGGCATGTTGTTTGGCCCATCTGTACCACGCTGCATGGTGTCATGATTGCAAAATTGGACCTCGCCATGAACGTCGGGAGTGAAGTTGCCCATCATGTAGTCTACCACACACAGTTTGAGTCGTAACACGACATCCTGTGGCTGCACGAAAAGCATTATTCAACATGGTGGCGTTGCTGTCAGGGTTCCTCCGAGCTACAATCTGTAGGTAGTGGTCATCCACTGCAATAGTAGCCCTTGAGCGGCCTGAGCGAGGCATGTCGCCGATAGTTCCTTTCTCTCTGTATCTCCTCCATGTCCAAACAACATCACTTTGGTTCACTCCGAGACTCCTGGACACTTCCCTCATTGAGAGCCCATCCTGGTGCAAAGTAACAATGTGGACACAGTCAAACCGTGGTACCGAGCATCCAGGCATGGTTGAACAACAGACAACATGGGCCGTGTACCACCTCCTTGGTGGAATGACTGGAACTGATCGGCTGTCGGACCCCCTCTGTCTAACAGGCACTGCTCATGCATGGTTTGGGCGGGTTTAGTGACATCTCTGAACACTCAAAGGGACTATGTCTGTGATACAATATCCACAGTCAATGTCTATCTTCAGGAGTTCTAGGAACCGGGTTGGTGCGAAACTTTTTTTGTGTGTGTACAATGAGAGTTCACTGCCTCAATGTAATTTTATATGGGAATATCTGTAAACATTATTAGTATGTATGGCAACTTCACTATCTTCATTATCCACTTTGTGTGCTAAAAATTAGTATTAAACAACGGAAAGTTCAGGGTGGCATAACAACAATACGGAAAGGACAGACTCCCTGCTAATCACATAAGGAGGCATTGAGTTACAGAAAGACACAATGAAAACAATTTGTCTTTCTCTCACTGGGCCTGTCTGCGACTCAGTGCCTCCCCTATGTGGTGAACAGCAATCTATCCTTTTCAAAAATTAACCAGGCACCTGCTCCAGAGGCAGTGTTCACTGAACAGTCACTGAGGAGACACTGCTGCTACTCCTTTGGTTCATCTGGATGGTCAGTTTCTCAACAGTTGCACATCTGGTCACCTGTACACATGTCTGCAGCTGTTGTTCATCCCTGTCATCTACAGCATGTGGTGCACCACAGCTGCCTCAGTGCTGGGTTCAGATAGTGCCACTTTGCCATGCACATATACTTTAACCTTAGCAGCACAGGAACAGTTAACAAATAAACTCAGTTGTTTCAGAAATGCTTCCACCCTTGGCCCAAAAGCCAATGATCGTGCCCTTTTGAATATCAGATAAATCGCCCTGTTTCCAAATTAAGATAACAACTCCACCGTTTTCCTCATCCCCTAACGTGCTTTATCTACCTTCCACTGCTAGTACTGCTATCTGTCATCTGTGAGTGTTTACTGCATGTTGATGTCAAACATAGGCAGAGCTCACATTAATGTGACAGGACCATAATGGAAAAGAAATCTCCACAATCTAAAACTGATTGTGAGATATGCCATTCTCAAAGTAAAATACTTACCTATTGGGGTATGTCACCTAGGAATTACTAAAAGTGGCTGGGCTTCATTTAACCTGCTTATAGTCGACCCCAGTGTGCAGATGCGTTTCCATCATGTGTGCCTCTCCTGGCCTGTTCAGTTGCTATGTAACATATTTAAGTGGGCATAGTTGTTTGTAAAAGTTTGTTTGACTTTGTAATTTAGCTTCTTAGCATTTTACTATCCTTCCTTTACTTTCTTTTTAAACAGATCATCTGATGAAGGCTGGCTAAGAAGTCAAAATCAGTTAATGCTACCATTTGAGTGACCGAACTGTAAATTACAATAAAAGAATCTCAAACCATTTTTTTTTTTTTTCTTCCACACAGATGAATGCACAAAGCAAAAACTGAAATAAAATTCTCACACGTACTGATTGTGCTTGGGATAGTAACACTTCAATAAGGAAAAGAAATTAAGAAATAAGAGAAGAAATTTTTGAATCTACATGTTAGCAACGCTTAAATAATATTAGAAAGTTATTCTATCAAATGAAATTATTCCACAAAACATACCACTTAACTGACATTTTTAAAATGTATCTGGCAATTTAATAAATATTTTACCTCTCTCGCTAAGCTCAAGAAATGATTGTTTAAGTGTGAATTGGACATTATTTCCACTAAGTCATCATACTCTGGCATATTTTCATTCAACTCTAAATACACCTGCTGCCTTCCCAACATAAACGCCAACTGTTTCTGGACGGACCTATAGAAACAACAACAAAATATGCAATGTTTTATTCACAAACACTTCACATCATATATAGTATCTCAATGAACACTCAAAAATAAATTCAAAACATAATATATAGTAACAATAAATAAGGTCACAAGGAATTAAAGCTGTGCAAAAATAAATAATGCACCAGATACTCAATTGGCATAAAGAAAATGCCACAAATTTAGAAAAAAAAATGAAGTACAATAAAAAAGTCTGAGAGGTACTTCACTTAACAAATTTTGCATGAAATATAAATACGATTTTAACACTACAGTGCTTTACTAGGCACGGTAACGTTGGAGGTGATACATGCCTACCTTTCTCCAACCTTCAAACTGACTTACCAAGCTAGTTGTAGGGGAACATGGAGTCTAACATGGACTCCCAGCTACAGCACAACTTGCCAATGGCATTTTTCACATTAATATATCATTGCTAGAGGTGTGAAAAGATAAGTAACAGATAAAAGAAGGGCTAATTGAAGACTGAATCCGGTAACTTAGGATTTATAGTCTGAGCTGCACTGAAATATAAATACATAACAATCATGAAATTTATTAAAATTGTGTTCTTGTCAGTTTATGGGGAAAATTAGTTCCCATGGCGAATTCGATTAATAAGAAATCTTTCTCACATAAAACACCACCAAACACATCTAGGGAATTTCTGTCACTAAAATAAAAATTACCACCATTTTCAGACTTATGGAGAAAAAAAACTGATGCCTAGAATGCAGGGAAAAAAGAAAGAAGAGAAAAACAAGAAGTGTGGACCCATGACACGAGAGATATATTCCTAAGCCCTTGCATGTACAAACAGCAGTTGGTTATTTCATCACATCTGTGTGGACCTTGCAGTTTACCTTTGATCAACATCTGAATACAGGAATTCACAATAAACAAATAATACTGAACTGCGTTACTTACCAATTGTTCACATGAAGAAAGATGAAGGGCCAGCAGTATTGTCAAGAACATCGTTTTCCAACATAAAAGTATCTCTGGTTTGCTTTGTGAAACACCAGTGGCTGACACTGAAGTAGTAGTGTATGACTTCTCTAGGTCACATATTATGTCTTTTCAGATAGCTTTGAAGCAGGACTTGTGGGGGCAGCTAAGTGACAGATGGATGCTGAAGAGTGTAGATGGGAAAATGACAGGGTGTAATTAAAGTGATTGCTGACAACACACTACACACAGATTTCAAAATTTAAATATTACACAGGAAAACCTATTTAGTGTACATGATGTGCTGGTGGAACCAAATGATATGAAAACTGGGCTGGAGATTTCATTAGGAAACCATGAACATTTCTCTGCCTAAGTCTATGAAAACAAAAAATATTAACTCCCTGGATGAAAAATTCAGATTACAGTTGAAATGAATGATGATTTTAACACATAAATGTAAGCACGACATTACAGAATATGAGGCACCTTGTGGTACAACTTCTACTGCAACTTACTTGGATAAGCCCTTGTAAAATTGGATAGAATCCATGTCAAAAGACCATATTTGAAGACAAGACGAAAACTTTTTCACCTGGCATATAGATGGTGTAGCCGATCAATGAATTTTTTTATACGGCTAAATGTTGTTTAACAATGCAAATCGAACATCAATTTGATTTTTTGAATAGTCCTGTTTCTAAAGCTGTCTACAGCAGTCATGTACTGGACATTTCAATTCAATGAATTAACTAGAACACCACTATGACACTGTCAAAATCATTGTCTCCAATGATTTATCAACAACAAAAATGAATCCAAAATTAGAGCAAGTTTACAAGGAGTCTACCCTTTACTTTCCAACAATAAAGAAATGGGCAACTGAGTTTAAATGTAGCCATATTTCTCTTGCAGATAATCCACAAAAAGGAGTCTCAAAATCGCAACCACAGGTGAAACCATGAAAGTGCAAACCATGATATTGGGTTAATATGACTGAACACAGAGGAGAAGCAAACATGATTTGTCCAGGCTGTTGGTTCTGCACAAAAAAGGTGGCTTTTATTTCATATTACAGAACTACTATGACTATATTTGATGTGGTGCATAAAAAATGGTTCAATTGGCTCTGAGCACTATGGGACTTAACATCTATAATCATCAGTCCCCTAGAACTACTTAAACCTAACTAACCTAAGGACATCACACAACACCCAGTCATCACGTGGCAGAGAAAATCCCTGACCCCGGCGGGAACCGAACCCGGGAACCCGGGCGCGGGAAGCGAGAACGCTACCGCACGACCACGAGCTGCGGACTGGTGCATAAAAATTCACCTTCTTGCTTACCGTGCAAAGGGTAAAACAGTGATAAATATTTCACAGGTCAGATGATGTTTGGTTTGTGGGGCGCTCAACTGTAGGATCATCGGCACCCATACAAAGTCTCAATTTTTTACACAGCCCAATTTTTGAACACAGTCCAGTCTAACCATTGTCACAAATAATGATGAATTGATGAGGACAACACAAACACACAGTCCCCAGGCAGAGAAAATCCGCAAGCCGGCCGGGAATCGAACCTGGGACCCTGGGACCCAGAGGCAGCAACGCTAGCCACTAGACCACGAGCTGCGAACTTCACAGGTCATGATCAACTGTAGTGAAAAATATGAGAAAAACTGCCCAGATTATTGCAAAAGTGGTGAGGAGGGGGGTTCTTTTAACTGGGAAATCCATCTGCCCTTACAGGTTAAAGTATGAATCACTAGAACATACACCCCAAATCACCAAGTATGATGTCCTTGCACTTTTACTAATGTGCACATCTAAAGGAATTTATAGCTGGAAACAATATGAGTCCAAAGAGGAGGTAGATCTCTTGGCATTACAATTCTGGCATGGAATCTACTCACTGGAAAAATGTTGGACAATATATAGAGGTTTAAAAGGAAACAATCTCAAAATGTAAGAGCATTTGGGAGAAAATGTTATTTCAATGCCAGGCCAAGAAATTTCACGTTGCACTTGCATAATGGAGTGATGTCTCGATTACACACATGGATACCTAAAATAACACTTTCATAAATAATGAAATAAATGCAGCTTCTTATGTTATCGTATCTGCCTTACAATTAGAAAAGACCTGGTTAAAAACCTGTTTAGGAGTAAAGGAGTCCCACTCTGAATAGCAGAGGCACTGAGTCATCGACAGGCACATACAAATGAGAATGAAAACTTGCTATCTTCTGGAAACTACAGACTGTTAATGAAGGTTCTAGGATATGGAATAGGCTCCTAGATATGTGACTGGCTCGAAGACTACTTAAGTAATAGGACTCAGTATGTTGTCCTTGACGGCGAGTGTTCATCAGAGACAGGGGTAACATTAGGGGTGTCTCAGGTAAGTGTGATAGGACCATTGCTATTTTATACAAACATAAATGATCTGGCGGAAAGGGTCGGCAGCAATCTGTGACAGATTGCTGACGATGCTGTGGTGTACAGGAAGGTATTGAAGATCAATGACTGACCTAGACAAACTTGGTGTGACCAATGGCAGCTGGCACTAAATCCCGAAAAATGTAAGTTAAAGCAGATGAGTAGGGAAAACAAACCTGTTCAGACACAGCATTAGCAGCATCCTGCTTGACACAGTCATCTCGTTTAAATATCTGGGGATAATGTTGCGAAGACATATGAAAAGGAACGAGCACCTCACTCTGTGCCCCAACATTTTGCCAGCATATTTAAATCTGTGTGTGTGTGTGTGTGTGTGTGTGTGTGTGTGTGTGTGTGTGTGTGTGTGTGGGCTGGGGGAGGTGCGGGCATGCATGAATGACTCAACGCCTTTGCTTATCAGTGAGTGGTGCCCTTTACTCGTAAGTTATTGACAATCTGCCCGACCTATGATTAAAAAATTGAAAATTGTCTCTGTGCAGCAAGTGGTTTTTAAAAATGAAGACTTTCCTGCAGCCCTTCACAAAAGTATCAGCAACAGCATTTGTTCTGTAGAAAATGAGGAACATGCAAAAAGTTTGAGTATGCAGCCACAGTTCTTGACTTACTACTAGGGAATCTCCCCAGTGACTGTAGCTCTCCTGACAGTTATCCTATATAGTAACACAAACAGAAAACAAAAAGTTGAACTATAGATCGAACAAAATAACTTTGTGCTTGATAAATTTTATTAGATGGAGGGAGTGAAGGGAGGGAGGAGGGGAATATTACTGGCTTGCAGCTATCCACACTTGCCAAAGCTCTGCGGGTACATCCCCAAGAGACAGCATAGCAAGTATGTGACACTTGATACAGAGCTATGATTGGCTGGCAGTTGATCCTTACCGCTTGACTTGATGAAATGCCAATCACAAAGTTATTTTAATAAAACCATAAGCCATTTAGGAAATGGTACACTAGATCAAAGTCTTATCTGTCTCGATAAATTTGAAATGAGCTGCAGTAATCTAGTGGATGGCTGGTTGTCTCATCGAAAGTACAACCATCTGTATAAATTCTAAATGTGTACATTACATTCCATAACTTATTACTTACAGATCAGGACAAGACGTGAATATTTTTTCTATTAAATTATGGTCATTTAGTTGCATCGCAACTCGCAAGGCTTGTGGGTATTGATTGAAACGGCGAAAAAGTTTAAGAGTTGCTTGTAACAATGTAGTATTCTCTGGATCAGCTACATACGGCACACAGCTGAAAGAGAAGAAATAAGATTACCACAATAAAACAGTGCACTGACAACAAAACACTATGTAAATTAAGTAACACTGCAAAACTGATAGCTTAAGCTCAACATGTTAGTCACTCAGCTCATGATACAGTAAAATAACTGACCCATTTCTGAGGCCCAATACTCTAAGAGTGGTGGGGTTATGGTGGTAGTGAAGATTGCATTAGTAAGTGAATGCCATGCCATTTTCTGTTGCCACAACAATTGAGATTTTTTTTAAAAACAATGAATCTTTTACAGTGACATAAAGAGCTTTTATGTGTACTTTTTAAACTTCATTAAACCTGTACTTTCCACACCACAACAAGTCTGGCCTCAGTTAAACAGTCTTAATGTCATTTAAGAACATCAACAAATAAAATTTCAGATACTGGGCACACAACCCTCATCAGCTGCAGAAATGACTCTTGCATAATCTTTGGCTGAATACATGGTGCAAAGCAACAGTTTTCACTACCTGGGGGTCTGCATTTCTTCAAAGAAGATAATGTTACAGTGATTGTGAACTTTGATAGTTATTGGAATATGATGGCACCTCATTGTAATGCAAAGCAAAATAACTTTTGGTTTCACAGCCCACACACTGATGTGCTATGCGGACATCTACCTCAAGTAGATGTTCCCTGGCCATTACATCTCATTGTAAAGTAACTTTGGTCATTGATGTCATCAATGTGTAATTTTTTTCTGCACAATGTTCAACTCAAACATGTACCATCACAGTCATCAGCCTACTGATTAGTTAAAAAACATAACTTCCCTAGAAAACATTTTCATTGCACACAAACTGACTGACTGGGGGTGATGGACAACTTTCATGAATTACTTCAGCAATATAAGGACTGTAAATGTACCCCACTTCTTTGATATAACTTTTAAATGTGAATAAAACAAAATGGCATAAGAAGTACTCTTAGGACATAAAAACAAACTGTTCATTGTTTGCTCTATTTAGTTTTCGTTAGCCACAAAAATGTGTCAGTTACATATGTTTTGAGAGGGGTCAATTACTTTTCCTGTACTTATTTCAACACTGTAGTTTATTACAAATTGATTGCTATTTAGAGATGAAAATTTCAACATAATTTTTAGAGAAGTAATAAAAATACTTAGGAGCTGAAACCAAGTCATAATACTAAAAAAAGTGTGCCTTTTTTTCTTAATCCAAAAGATTTATATGCATTTCAGTAGCCAGAATCCTCCCGGCATCTACCTCTTTTCTTTTTAACTATCAAAAATATCATATTTACTTTCTCTACAGAAAACTTAACTGCAAGAAATAACATACTACAACTCTGGAGGTGAATCACTGCCAGTGCATCATTTTTGTCGGCATACCACAAGTACAGAGTTACCTACACTTTGTGTGTGTATGTGTGTTTATGATAAAACTGCAGTATTATCATGAAAATGTCTACAAATTATAGAAATTATTAACTGTTTAAATGTTATTGTGCAACCACTCGAAGTAATTTTGGTGCACTTCACTTCATGATGGAACCTATTCTGTCAGTGACTATTAATTATCTCACTGACACACTATTGCAACAGATATGTTCTACAGCAGTCAGCGTTCCCCTTTAAAATGTAGACTGCCTAAAACACCAAAAAAATTGTTGCACAAAAACTAATTTTCATATTTAAAAGCAGTTATTTACTAAACCCAAACATGCTATCTCAATTAGATTGAATAGTGTAACACCCCATCTGAGATGAAAAAAATTTACAACAAATGAAGAGCAGGACAAGAAACCACAAGAACACTGTTGATTTCCTTCAGAACATATCCTACAAGCAGACAAAGTCAACTCGTAGGTCCAAAAAGTTTTTTGTCTTAAATAAATAAACTTTAAAGTAATAGACAGTTATTTTAAAAAATAGCATTTTGGGTCACATTCCATTATACTACCACAAAATTCTTGCACAGTAAGAACATTCTTTAGGATACAAAAAATTCTTTATTGAGATGAGTTGGAAAGTTATGAACAACTATTTCTTTTTCAAACAAGAATAAATAGTCAAAACTTTCCCTTACTTTCTTTTCATTTCGTATTTACATCTGAAACTTTCAGCTAGCAATTAAAAAAAAAAAAAATACACAGCAGACTTCTACCAAACTGATACGCTCTGGAAATGCAAGGCAATGTTCACATGAAATGGTTTTCACACGGACAAGTAAGATATCCATTTCCATTCAGCTCACAAACCTTTTGATGACATCCCAGTTCATTTCTATGTTGAAATAGCTTCCTTTTAGAAAGCAGCACAACTAAATAATGCATGTTCATCTGTTTTATATCAAGAAATTATATCAGTCACCAAAATGAATTCTTTATTAGGCATCTCTTTATGGATCTCAAATCAATTATAGCTATAAATACTTGCTACCAGTAAATTAACAACATATTTAGCTTATTTTCATTGATAGTTTCCAGCCATTTCACACTCATCTTCAGATTTATGTAAACCTCTGCAACTGGAGTGGCTCAGAACTAGAAAATAGACTAATATACCATTAAGTGACTAACTGCAGCTGTAGTTCCTTACATTCTAAGCTTCAAATTCTTACAAAAATCTACTCTCACATGTGTCTACATAAGGTTGGATACCGAAAAGAAACACAATTTAATTTATACTTATGAATGGCATGAAACACAACATCAAGTTATCAACTAATAGCCAAATCCGTGTACGCACATTTATCCATACAAGTGAAATACTGTATTTTTACACACTGTTAAACTGACTCTCTAGTAGAACAACTTTACTATATTCCACCAAGAATTAGTAAGTCATGCGATGTATCAAGCTCAATTTGTTAAAATTTTATAATCTTACCCTCTACACAAAACCTTGATGTGTTAACTACAGTAAACACACAATGTCTGTATTCTTATCAGTTAGCAAACGATATGATAAAGGCACTGATGCTCTCTACTGAATGTCCCACAATCCGAATTAAATCACTTTGATAAAGTCTTCTATGATACTCCTGAGATGGGATATTATTTGATAACAAAGAAATAAAACACTACAGAGTAATAAAAATCTCTTTTCTTGTTAAAAAGCCTTGCAAACAGTACCAACAATAAGTTGCTTACGTTATTTTAAGACCATGTGAAAAATAAAACTTCAATGCGCCATAAATATATTACTCATGAACATATGCCTAATGTTAGCATAATTACAACTCAGGTATCTACAAAACACAATTTGTGTTTCAAGGAATTGTTCTTACACTCTCTACATTCAACTGTATGCTCCCTGCACAGGTAACATGATGAAATATTGCTCTTAACCAAAACAGCACCCAGAAAATGGCCCAATCAGCAGGGAATAATACCAATGTATGTAAGAAACACAACATATATTGAGCAGTTGGGACACAAACCAACAGCTGTTCAGAAATATGCACCTGTAGACAACATAGCAACCATACAATTTCTGCTTAGTCACATCATGTGATAAAATTCATTCATCATAGACAAAGATCCCTCTGCCAACAAAACTTGACTGTATACTTCTATTCTCTACACAACTATGTACACTGGGAGAGAAGACCAGTAATTTTTTCATAAAGAAGTGCCTAGAAAAGTGAAACATACATCAGAACTAGAAAAAAGTGAATTCAACCAATGCCAAACATATTTTACAATCTTCTTCCCTTCAGAAATCTTGAAAACTTTTTCATATGAAACATGAAACAAAGGATAAATTCTGGATCAGAAAGAAGGGTGAGCACAGTTGTGGGAAAGATCGGTGGAAAGGCCAGACAGGGTACAAAGAAAAGGCTTCAGCAAACATCTCTACATGCTTGAGATCATTAGAAGCTCAGTTCAAGTTGGAATGAAAATGGATGCGGATGGAATTCTGTCATAATCTTGTTTGTTCAAGGAACCATCCTGAAATTCAACTGAAGTGGTTTATAGTAACAAATGAAAATTTATATATAAGTGGTTATATGGAGATTTAATCTTCTACTCCAGAATACAAGAATAAGCAGCTTCACTTGATGAAGGAGGATTAAACAATGTGAGAAAAATTAAAACCTTATGCCAGGAACACCTTTCACACACATTGCTCCGATTGCGCCATCTGAGCACGCTTCATGAACTGACAAAATGGCAATTTTCCCCTAGTTATTCTCCAAATCTTCAAAAGCTTTTGAAACTACACAGAAGCTCTCCCATGATGCTGCAGGTCTTGCATCCATGGGAGAAAGATCATAACAGCTATTTTGAATTAGCCACAACTTCAGAATTATAAGAGAATGTCTGCAGAATTTGCTAAGTATGAGGAATAACTAATGGAAAATCAGAGCTCCGAGTCAGTCAATGAGACATGCTGTAAATTGGCAGCATACTTCCCACGAAAGGTATGAGAGCCTCCTTTCAGTCCAGATGATACATAAACATTTAAGTTTTAACAAATATTCAGTGCAGCATATACTTCCCTAAAGGGAAAACATTTATCATCTTAGAGAAAGCTAGATTCAGTATGTAATATATGATACAGTACCTGCTAAGATACAGACAAACACGAGGATATGCACTTTCATCGACATATTGTTCCAACATATCAAGCTGTTCAATCTCCATCAGAAGATCACATGCCTCTGCTTCAGCATTGTGAGCCATATGATACCGAACTATTTGATGAGCTAATCCAATTAACTTCTGCTTCAATCCTGTATCTTCACTATTCACATCTGACCATTCCTTTGCAATCTCACCCGCTAAATGCCTGTAAACAGTAATTACTTCTTTTCAGTGGAACATCAATAAATTTAAAACTAGCAATAGCAATAAAAGCTTGACATTACATTTCTCCTACTGTATCACTGTCTCAGAAACAAGTAAATTAGAAAACTACATATTATCTGATCACAGAAAAGAAAAATGAAAAACTACATGTAGCAGTGTGAGGATGCAATACTGGTGACAAACTCAATTTAATACACTCTAAGACAAAAAAGACGACACACCACGAAGGTATTACCTGAATGGGGCAGAAATTGAAAGATGTGATGTAAATATACAGACAAACAAATGAGTACAGTTTCAGAGAAACTGGATAATTTATCCAAGAGAAAGCAAGTCAGTAATGCATTGGTCTCTCTCTGGCCCTTATGCAAGCAGTTATTCAGCTTGGCATTGATTGACAGAGTTGCTGGACATCCTCCTGAAGGATATCATACCAAATTCTGTTCAACTGACACATTAGACTGTCAAAATCCCAAAATGGTTGGAGGGGATTATCCACAATGCCTCAAATATTCTCAATTGAGGAGAGATCCAATGACCTTGTGGCCAAGGTAGGATTTTGCAAGCACGAAGACAAGCAGCAGAAACTCTCATCATGTGCAGGAAGGCATTACCTTGCTGAAATGTAAGCCCAGGATGGCTTGCCATGAAGGGCAATGAAACGAGGCATACACTACTGCTGTACTGTTCTACTGTAAGGGTGCCACAGATGCCAACCAAAGAGGTCCTGCTACAAAAAGAGATGGCGCTTCAGATCATCACTCCTGATTATTGGGTTGTATGGCGGGCGAGAGTCAGTTTGGTATCTCACGGCTGTCCGGTGCATCTCCAGATGTTCCGGCTGGTCGATGGGGCTCAATTTGAAGCAAGACTCATCAGTGAACACCATTCCACTCCAGTCAATAATATTTTAGACCAAAGATGTCTCTGGAGATAATTTGGACAGCAGTAGGATAGCAACCTGACTGTTGCCTGCCATATGGCCCAACAATCAGGAGTGATGGTCTGGGGTGTCAATTCTTTTCATAGCAGGACTTTGGCTGTCATCCTTGGCACCCTTACAGCACAACAGTATGTCAGCGATATTCTACACATCAATTTGTTGCCCTTCATCCCAAGCATTCCGCCCATGGTAGCTGAGTGGTCAGCATGACGGAATGTCATACCTAACGTGGCATCTGCTCGAAAGACTTGCACCAGGAGAACGGTCTACCCGACGGGAGGCCCTAGCCAAATGGCATTTCCATTTCCATGCCAAGCCATCCTGGGCTTTCATTTCAGCAAGATAACCCCTACCTGCACATGGCGAGAGGTTCTATTGCTTGCCTTCATGCTTGCCAAATTCTAGCTTGGCCAACAGGGTCGTCGGATCTCTCCCCAGTTGTGAACATTTGGAGCATTATTGGCAGGGTTCTCCAACCACCTCAGGATTCTGATGATCTAACGCGCCATTTGGACAAAATTTGATTTGTTGGTTGTGGTTGGTTGGTTGTGGTTGGTTGGTTTAAAAGCTGGGGGAGGGAAGGGGGGGACCTAACTGCGAGGTCATCGGTCCCTTGTTCCCGGTAAAATAATTACAAAAGGGAAAGAAGAAAAGAATGCAGATGTACAGCACAATAACAGGAGAAAGGAAGAACCAGAAGAATGACAGAACAACAACCAACACTACTATGGACAAAACAGGAAAATAAAACCATAGAGAGAAGCAAGAAACAGGTAGAAGGGGTAAAAACAAGAGAGCAGATGGCCATGGCTGGCCAACCATGAGAATAAAAAGGAAAAGCGAGCCACTCTGCGGCATATTAAAACATCCACCTTAAAAGCATTAGAGTGGAGACCACAAAGGGACAAAGGACATGTGCTAAAACTTATATAGAAAGATAAAACTCACCGTCACATATAAAACATAAAACTAAATTAGCTGATGAGGCGCTGTCAGCTAAAATTAATGGCAACGAGTCCGATAACTGAAGAGTCTATCGCAGGGCAGCCAAAGGACAGCCCACCAAGATATGGGCCACTGTCAGCCAGGTGCCGCACCAACACTGAGGTGGGTCACCGCAGCACAGGAGGTAGCCGTGTGTCACCCAAGCGTGGCCAATGTAGAGCCAGCAGAGAACCACAGAGCCCCTGCGAGAGGCCAGCATGGAGGACTGCCACACATCCGTAGTCTCCTTAATGGCACGCAGTTTGTTGTGCGTGCTGAGGTTATGCCATTTCGTCTGACAAAGCTGAAAAACCTTGCACCATAGTACTGAACACATGTCAGTTGCAGAGAAGCCAATTTCCATAAGCAGTTTCGGTGTAGCCTGTTTGGCCGAAATGTCGGCAAGTTCGTTGCCTGGGATTCCGACATGACCTGGGGTCCAGACAAACACCACTGAACGACCGGACTGTTCCAGGGCATAGATGGATTCCTGGATAGTCGCTACCAAAAGATGACCAGGGTAGTACTGGGCGATAGCTTGTATGCTGCATAAGGAGTCATTACACAGAATAAACGACTCCCCAGGGCATGAACGGATGTGCTCAAGACCACAAGATATAGCCACCAGCTCGGCAGTGAAAACACTGCAGCCATCGGGCTAGGAATGCTGTTCAATATGTCCTCCATGGACATACGCGAAGCCAACGTGACCATCAGCCATCAAGCCATCGGTGTAAACCATGTACATGTCAAGAATCAAGAGGAAGTAGAAGCGGAGAGCTGCAGGGTTAACTGAGTCCTTAGGGCCATGTGAAACGTGCAGGCAAAGCCGTGGCCTAGGTGTACACCAAGGAGGTGTACGTGAATGGACCTCGAGTATAGATGGTAAAAGCAAGGACTCCAGTTCGGAAAGAAGGGATCAGACACGAACTGCAATTGGAAGCCCTGACCTGGGCTGCCGATGCGGGAGATGAGCCGCTGTGGTTGGGAAAAGGGGATGATGATTCGGATGCAGAGGAGAACTATGAACGTGTGAAACGTAACTGGCCAGCAGTTGTGCACGCCTAACCTGCACTGGAGGGATTTCAGCCTCCACAAGGACACTGGTCACCGGACTCATCCTAAAAGCTCCTGTCCCTAGGCAAACGACACAGTGGTGCACTGAGTCGAGTAAACGTAACGCTAAGGGTGCCGCCGAACCATAACCCAGACTCCCATAGTCAAGGCGGGACTGAACAAGGGCTCTGTAGAGCTGCAGCAGCGTAGAGCGATCTGCATCCCAGTTGGTGTTGCTCAGGCAGCGGAGGGCATTGAGCTGCTGCCAGCACTTCCGCTTAAGCTGACGAAGCCAAGTGAATAAAGCATCGAAAACCAGTCCTAAGAATCGATATGTCTCCACTAGAGTGAGTGGATTCTCATTAAGGTAAAGTTCTGGTTCTGTATGAATGGTACAATGCCGACAGAAGTGCATAACACACGACTTTGCAGCTGAAAACTGGAAACCGTGTGCTAGAACCCATGACTGCGCCTTGCGGATGTCTCCCTGTAGGCGACGCTCAGCAACACAAGTACTGGTGGAACAGTACGAAATGCAGAAGTCGTCTGCATACAGAGAAGGTGAGACGGACGGCCCTATAGTTGCTGCTAGACCATTAATGGCCACTAAAAATAGAGAGACACGATACAGAGCCCTTCGGGACCCCATTCTCCTGTATGTGAGGGGAACTATGGGAGGCACCAACTTGGACACGGAAAGTACGAAACGACAGGAAATTTTGGATAAAAAACAGGAGTGGGCCTCAGATACCCCACTCATATAATGTGGCAAGGATATGATCACCACCAGGTCATGTCATATGCTTTTCATAAATAAAAAGAAACGGCAACCAGGTGTTGGTGTCTGGAAAAGGCTGTTTGGATGGCAGACTCGAGGGACACAAGATTATCAGTGGTAGAGCAACCCCGGCAGAAGCTGCCCTGACATGGAGCCAGTAGGCCACATGATGCAAGGACCCAACCCAACTGCCAACACAACATACGTTCCAGCAGCTTACAAAGAACGTTGGTGAGGCTGATGAGCCGATAGCTATCCACATCAAGCGGGTTTATACCAGGTTTGAGCACCGGAATGATGGGTGTTCTCCCGCCATTGCGATGGAAAGACACCATCGCACCAGATCCGGTTTAAGATGACGAGGAGATGTCACTTGTAGTCAGACGAGAGATGTTTAATCATCTGACTGAGGATCCGATCTGGCCCAGGAGCTGTGTCGGGGCAATGTGCAAGGGCACTGAGGAGCTCCCACTCCATAAATGGGGCGTTATAGGGTTCACTGAGGTGTGTAGTGAGCAAGAGGACTTTCCCTTCCAACCACTGTTTGAGAGTGGGAAAGGCTGGGGGCTAGTTCTCCGACGCGGAGGCTCGAGCATAGTGCTCAGCAAAGTGCTCGGTAATTGCGTTTGCGTTGGAAGATAACATGCTAGTGGTGTTAACGCCGGGAGCACCTGTTGGGGTCTGGTACCCGAAAACACATTTGATCTTTAACTATATATGAAGGTAGTGTCTGTTCCCGAAAGAACAGATACCATTGATGACCGTGCAGCTTATCTAGAATGAAATGATAATTAAATTGACACACTAGTTGAAAACAGGCTTTGATATACATCATTGGGCAAATGTTGAAAATGTGTGGCCCGACTGGGACTCGAACCCGGGATCTCCTACTTACATGGCAGACGCTCTATCTATCTGAACCACCGAGGGCACAGAGGGCATTACACCTGCAGGTACTTATCCCTTGCATGCTCCCCGGGTTCAAGTCCCAGTCAGGGTACACATATTGAACATGTCCCCAATGATGTATATAAACGCCTGATTGCAGTTAGGGTGTTGATTTAATTATCATCACATTTGATCTTCATCTAGACTTGGGAAGGTGACGTATGGTAACCAATGGTTGAGACATATCTCTCCCAACACTCCTGCTTCCGTTGCTTGATAAGTTGGTGAACACGGGCACGGAGCTGTTTAAAGGCTATGAGGTGCACCAGGGAAGGGTGTCGCTTATGCTGCTGTACAGCTCACCGCCACTCCTTAATTACTTCAGCGACTTGCGGCGACCACCAAGGGACTGCACAGAATTTGGCACGATATCCCTCAGGAGGACATCCAACAACTCAACCAATCAATGCCAAGCTGAATAACTGCTTGCCTAAGGGCCAGAGATGGATCAAAGTATTATTAACTTACTCAATTTGTGAATCTCTCTCTATTTTTTTTCTGAAATTGTAATCATTTGTTTGTTTATACACATATATCACATCTACCAATTTCTGTCGCATTTGGATAATTCCTTCATGGTGCATCTTTTTGTTTCTTTTTGTCTTAGAATGTATGTGTTAAACAATTAAACATTATGTGAATTTACAGAACATTATTACATCCTGCTGAGCACATATACGAGGTGCGACAATAAAGTAATGAGACTGATTTTCTTTGCAAGATGTGGCAACTCTGCCGGCTTGTGTAGGCACAATAACTTTGACCTTGGTCTATAAGCTGCTTCTAGTCCAAACGGCACACTGATGCAACTGCTCAATCGTGAGTTGTGCTGTAATAAGTTAACACGTGTTTGTGTCTCTGGTCACGAAAGTGGAACCGCATAATATTGCGCAACGGTACGCCATTTCTTTTTGCGTTAAATTGGGTGAAAACACGACGACAACTTACAGTAAGCTTCAGAAGGCTTTTGGAGAGGAAGTTATGTCAAGAGCTCAAGTTTTTCGTTGGCATAAAATGTTCAGTGAAGGCAGAACGAATGTCGAAGATGAAGACCGCAGTGGATGACCATCAACCTCACGGACGGATGTCAGCTTGGTCAGGATGCATGAACTCGTACGATCTGATTGAAGATTATCCGTGAAAATGATTGCAGAAGAACTGAACATCAATCGAGAAATGGTTTGTCTAATAATAACTGAAGATCTTGGTATGAGAACGATTTGTGCAAAAATGGTCCCCAAAAATCTCACACCACAACAGCGAGAAACACGGAAAAATGTGGCAGCCGATCTGTTACAGAAAATGGAAATCAATCCAGAATAGTTGAGCCGTGTTATCACTGGTGATGAAAGTTTGTTTTTTCAGTACGATCCAGAGACAAAATGCCAAAGTTTGCAATGGTGCTCAAAGGGATCACCCAGACCAAAAAAAGCTTGCATGTCACAGTCAAAAGTGAAATGCATGCTTGTGTGCTTCTTTGATTACAAGGGAATTGTTCATAAAGAGTGGTTGCCTCCTGGACAAACAGTTAACCAATATTATTACAAAGAAATATTAGAAAGACTTTGTAAAAGAGTTCTTCATGTCCATGCCAACATTGCTGATAATTGGATTCTGCAGCACGATAATGCGCTATCCCATATTGCTCTGTCAGTACAGCAATTTTTAACCTCAAAACAAATTTCAGTACTACCACAGCCACCTTATTCACCAGATACCAACTCTGTGCGACTTTGTTCTATTTCCAAGAGTCAAACCAGCAGTCAAGGGACACAATTTTCAAGCAACACTAGATGTCCAAAAAGTGGTGACGAGCGTCTTGGAGGATATTACAGAAGATGAGTTCCAGAAATGTTACCATCAATGGCAGAAATGCTGGAAAAAGTGTGTGCAATCAGAAGGAAACTTCTTTGAAGGAGACAACACTAAACTTGACTAAAACGGTAAGCAACATTTTTTTTTCACATCAGTCTCCTTACTTTATTGTCGCACCTTGTAAGATACTAGGAAACTGAAAATGAGTAGATGTTAAGCAGTTTTTATATATAATTAGAACGTAACACGAGAATCAGTTTTATTTACTGAGATACTGATGACAAGCTAGAGTCAAAATCCTTGCAAGAGATTGACTTTTTTGTATTACAATCCCCCATTCCATTAGCAATTTAGTTGATTACTGCTCTCCTATATTTTATACAATAAATTTGTGGTAAATAAATTTTGTCACTTCATTAGTCAATGACTTGCCATTAGATTGTGCTATGTTACTGTTTGTAACTCTGAGGCATGGTTCCCACTGAGGCAATACAATACATGATACGATATGCAATGTGACTCATCACAATACAATACAAAAGCAACCCCCTATTGTGAAGTGTGTAGAGAAGTAGTTTAAGCAACTTAATTGGTTCACACTGGGATGACAGTGATACAACGGAGACATGTATATCTATCGTATCACCAAGAGCAACAGGGAGTGCTGGTTGCTCCACGAAACTGTATTATAAAATACAAAGTTTGAGTCATCTTTATGTAAATGAAGCAAAGCCACACCCATCTCTTTACTTAATTTTTCTGGAAAGCTTTTACTTTCTGTGTGAAAACTAAAAATCAGAGGTTTTAGACTCACATGCATTCTCTGCTACACAGGGTTTCTCATTTGATTCTAAGAAAACTACTTAAACTACTTCGTAAAAAAAAAAAATTCATGTTATAGTCCAACATGACAACATGGCAATGAACTGCTTTTCTTTTCGCTGTTGCCCATAGTTATTGCAATACTTCACAAATACTGTAAGTAAACCATAGGGAATATTTTGAAAAGCTTGCTGTGGTGTATGCTGTCACTGAACAGTTTATGTTTGGTGGGTTTTAGGTCATGCACTGCTGTGTACAAAATATATCAAAATTGTTTTTAACAGTGGAAGGAGAGTGATAGCTCTTTCCATCCTCAAGCAAATAAGTGAGATATACTGGAAGTTGTCCACGACTAAGATGGCAGCTATACACTATGCGCTACATGCAAGGCTACTTCCTCCTGCTACGCTGTCGATACAAACCAAAGCTGGAAATGAAAAGACACAGGGAGTCATCACCTGATGATACTGACTGGATGTTTTTTCAGTCTATGCTCCCTGATTCCAGGAAACTTTGTGATCAGAATAAAAGAAATCTGAATGCTAAATTCCTGTTACTTCTGAATGAGCAGCTAGACAAAGCTGAGGACCCACTGGGATTTTCTTAACACCATGAGGTTCTTCCATTTCTTCAAACACACTGCTTACCTCTAAGCAGCATTCACCACCCACTGGTATACCATTGATGGTGACTGATCTCATTTCAAGTCCAGGATTTCTTCTGAATGTTCTCCAGGCTGGATCATATGCTACTTTGTGAAATTTAAAATACTGTCCCAGCAAAATTAATTTGTAACCATTATATATGTATAACAATGAATCAAGTATCGTTCTATGTGGTCTTACAGAAAACAAACTTTTAATGGCAGCTTTTTTAACACCATTCACACACTTGCACCAACTTACCTTATTGTAACGAGCAGGTTCTCAGCAGGAGAAATAGCAAGTCAAAAATTTGTGTGCTGCACTGTTGGAGAAGCTAATACTGGTTGCTCCAAAAAGTGTCTGGACTCATTCTGTGGAATTTCTGTTCATGTTGAGTGACCTCACAGCCAAACTATGTTTAGTATTTATAATTTATAGCACTGTATGAGTGTACCCAGTACTTTCTTTTATTTTTTTAGTGTTTTGAGACTTAAATAATGATAAATCACAGTAATGTTCTCTTCAGAAGAGCTCATGATCGCAAGTGAAAGCGAAATGTGATTTGTGTTGTCTTGTCTGTTGTATCATGAGTTGCATTGTGTATCGCATCACTTATTTTATCTTCCCAGTGGGAACATGAGCATTGCACCGATAAGCATCATGCAACCTTTACTGCAACATGTCACATAACATATCATATAGCCTCAACGCAAACCATGCCTAAGAAATTTCTTTTACTTGTGGAACAAACTTAAAGCTTGCTACACAGTACACTTATAGTGATTATCATCAATAAATTCGGACTTCACCTATTATGAATTTCCATACAACATCCTTCCTGTCCTTTAAAAGCTTTGCAAATAATACTTCCATCATAGATAAATCATATAATACATTTCACTAGGTTAACTCCAATATTTTTTGCTGTTGTATGTGTTCCAAACAGTAGTGTAAGTATCAAACATTTGTAAATGGTATGACTGCACAGATCCCAATAGCTACACAAGACACATCAATCTTCACTGCAGGAAGGAAGATAAAGGATTCTTCCCAGCATTTACAATCATTTAGAAAACTTTGGAAAACCTAAGTCTGGAAAACATCACAGGAATTTGACTCCAGCTCATCTGGAATGCAGATTCAGTAAAGCAAACACTGCACAAGCTCCCTAAATTTTTTTCTGCACGACTCTATTCCATTATACAAAGATTGAAACTTTGTTCCTCATAATTTTTACACTTTAGCAATTGGGAACCACTGTCAAGCTCCTTAATACTATCAAAATGCAATTACCTTACATATTCATGACCCCAATCACCAATTTCACAAACAGATCCAAGTAGCCTATACTTAAGACATTCAGTCTTATCTCCAGTAACTGTCATCGCTAGCACTGATATCACATCAGCGCAAAATTCTTTTGTCTTCTGGTCTTTAATTTTATCATATACAGTCTTCATTGCTTCAAAATGTTGCCTCATAAATTTCAGAGGTTTTGGAACACTGGTCATTGATGTGGTTGATGCTTGAATCTGGCTCCTCAAGCTCTCTAGAGCAGGCAAGTACTGAGTTTCATCATTGTCCTGCAACAGATGCACAGTAAAATTAACAAAAAACAGCAAATGATGATTACTCAGAATACCTGCAAAGTAAGTTACCACTGTACAAACTGAATAAAGTGCCAGTTGCAACTAGAGATAATTTAAACATTGTGTTTAATTTGTGCAAAACAATAACGAGCATTACATAAATTAATTTGAATTTCCCACTGGTATTCGGTAAAGCATGGTAAGAATAATAGGCAGTCATATACATAAAAGGAAACAGCAGACAGTGTTTGGGATTTTAAGGTTCCTTCTGCAGTGCCAAACAAGGACTAACAGTCTGTAAAAGAAAGAGTTTGCAAAACAGCTCAATGGAAAAACTAGTTGTAGCAAACCTGCAGCAGGAAAGAGATCATATACAACATGACAAGAAAAATGATAAGAACAGTTACTAGGATAATTAAAGAACACAACAGAAGCCTCAGGCTATACTATTGTTATGTCTGTCTCCGCAACCACAGTCAGTTTGCTGGCAAGGAATGCGGGAGAGAGGGGTGGCAGGTATTCGGGCCAGGCATGTGATGCATGGGTGCTGAAGCTAGTAGGATAGATGACACAAAAATGTGAACTGGAAGGGAATTATAAGATAGAGGAAGGGGAAACTATTGGGTGGAGGGTGTGGGTACAGTGGGTTAACGGAGATTGAGGCCAGGAAGGTTATGGAAGGGAAGGATGTTTTGCAAGGATAATTTCCATCTGGGTAGTTCAGGAAATCTGGTGGTGGAGGGAAAGATCCAAATGGCACAGGTTGTAAAGTAGTCATTAAAACTGAGTGTGTTGTGCTCAGCTGCATGTTGGGCCACTGGGTGGTTAACTCTGCTTTTGGCCATAGTTTGGCAGTGGCCATTCATTCTGTTGAACAGCTGGTTGGTTGTCATACTGACATTTAAAACAGCACAGGGATTGCAGCAGATCTGGTGTATGACATGATAGCTTTCTCAGATGCCTTTGCCTCTGATGGGGTAGGATAAGTGTGTGACTGGACTGGAGGAGGAAGTGCCAGGAAGGTGGATTGCGGTCTTGCACCTGGGTCTTCTACGGTGAGTGAAAGTGGCTCTGGCATGGACTGGGATGTTGTGTAGGTCAGATGGGCAATGGAATACTATTTCAGGAAGAGTGGGAAGGATTTTGGCTATGATTGTGACCAAAAATAAAGTTGATGTAGCAGATTTCAATGGCTGCTTCACATCGCGGGCTGTCTGGATCCTTTCCTCAACAGCTAGCTTTTCTGAACTATGCAGATGGGAGTTATCTCCTTTGACACCTTAATCCTCCTGGCCCCAGTCTCTCTTAACCTACTGTGCCCACATCCTCCACCCAACAGTTTCCCCTTCCTTTGTCTAATCACCCTCTCCCAATCCATGTCGTGACATCATCATCTTCATCTACCACGTGCCACTCCCTACTGGCTCCCGCACTTGTGCATTATATGCCCAGACCATACACCTACCACCCATTACTCCCATATTCCTAGCCAGCAAACCGGCTGCCTCCCACTAAGCCACCAGTCACCCACCACCAACCCCTCCTCCTTCCTCCCTCTTCACTCCCCCGCTACCTACACCACCCAACACAGCACCCACACTACCTGAAGTCTTAGTACTGTGTGTGTGTGTGTGTGTGTGTGTGTGTGTGTGTGTGTGTGTGAGTGCGTGCGCACGCGCGCGCGCGTTCAAGATAGGTTTGTCCAAAAGTAAGCACGGTCTTGTTTATTCCTAAGTTATTTATATTCTACCAGAACTTATATACATATATAGACACACACACAGGGTGTTACAAAATGGTGCGGCCAAACTTTCAGGAAACATTCCTCACACACAAAGAAAGAAAATATGTTATGTGGACATGTGTCCGGAAACACTTACTTTCCATTTTAGAGCTCATTTTATTACTTCTCTTCAAATCACATTAATCATGGAATGGAAACACACAGCAACAGAACATACCAGCATGACTTCAAACACTTTGTTACAGGAAATGTTCAAAATGTCCTCCGTTAGCGAGGATACTTGCATCCACCCTCCGTCGCATGGAATCCCTGATGCGCTGATGCAGCCCTGGAGAATGGCGTATTGTATCACAGCCGTCCACAATACGAGCACGAAGAGTCCCTACATTTGGTACCGGGGTTGCGTAGACAAGAGCTTTCATAAATGAAAGTCAAGAGGGTTGAGGTCAGGAGAGCATGGAGGCCATGGAATTGGTCCGCCTCTACCAATCCACTGGTCACCAAATCTGTTGTTGAGAAGCGTACGAACACTTCGACTGAAATGTGCAGGAGCTCCATCATGCATGAACCACATGTTGTGTCGTACTTGTAAAGGCACATGTTCTAGCAGCACAGATAGAGTATCCCATATGAAATCACAATAATGTGCTCCATTGAGCGTAGGTGGACGAAACTAAAATGAGCTCTAACATGGAAATTAACCGTTTCCGGACACATGTCCACATAACATCTTTTCTTTATTTGTGTTTGAGGAATGTTTCCTGAAAGTTTGGCCGTACCTTTTTGTAACACCCTGTATATATAATCAGTTACATCACTTTAATTATTTGTAAAAACTTTTGTTATTCATCAAATGACCACCTTGTCACCTTTACCCTTTGTTTGGAGCACAACACAACTGTGCATCTCATCACTTCTGTATATTACAGTACAGGAAGTTAATATGCAGTACAACAGTAAGCATATTCCAAAATTAATGTGTCAGAAATTGGCAAGGAAAAGGAACACTTTATCACTTTCAAGGAGATTACATTATCTGAGTTTGTTTTAGCAAGGAAAATCAGAATGTAGGCACATTCAATGTAAATGACATATTACTCACAAGGTACCAAACAGTGGGTATTTGATATCACCAATGAGGAGACTTGTTTCACAGAACTGTATGGTAAGGCCACAAAAAAGACATCAAAAGTAAGTATTATTTCTGCATTAAGAGTCCAAAACAAGCTCCAGAAACTTAGCTGTCACAACCCCCAGGCAACATCAAAATCTCCGGTCACCACAAAAATTAGTTAGCATGACAAACATTGTGCCTAGATCATGTGCCATTGTCTAATCATTGTAATACACTTAGATGCGACATCTTGTACTAGTTTCCAACAACAAGTAAGGTTTATGTATGTAAGACAAAGAAAGTAGCTTATGCACCAAACTGCATATTTCCTGCCATTAAACTTGCAGACAAGTTTGCTGAAGTCATAGACTACACTTTCAGGGGATTCAGCTAGTACTTTCTTTACTTTAAACTTACAAACAACAGTCAATTACACTTTGCAATACTGATTGTTACCTACCAAAAATGATAGTGCCCAACCATACTATTATTTTCAGCTATACAGTTTGAAGTGTGTCAACACCACCCCTGGCCTGATAAATGATCCAAATTGAACATTACACAGCATTTTTGGTTGTCTTTGTAGTGCAAAATCTAGGGCATATTTCTTTCCCACATTATAATCAATGGATGTTTCACTCTGACAAATGTTAAAAAAAGGTCCCACGAGTCAATTGATATGGTTCTTCTGTTGCAATTATGTGATGGTTTACACGTGGTTACAGCACATCAAGGTGACCCAGTAATGTGTTAACCATGCCTGACTGTATATCTCATAATTGGAAATTGCCACACTGTTTTACAACTGAACCTGGTTAAAGTGCACTTATGGTGATGCGGCTCTTGTGTTGCACACTGATGATGGCAATTTGTTGACGTTGGTCTTAGCAAAATGTGTGATAGTACATGGTAGCGAATGAGAATCACTTAATCTAATTCCTTTCAGCACAAGATATGACTTGATTATATTGTTTTCAATACAGAGAGCACCAGAATACTTGTTAGTCATCTGGTTATTGTGAATTTTTAGGTTGCTACTTCTTATCATCATCATTATCATCATCATCATCATCATCATCCTCAGGATTTCCTTCAAGCGAGCCAGGTAGGAACTTTGTGAATGAATGCTTACTAATTTTTGTATTTCTTTGGAGACTGGAAAAAATTACATATGCCGACACATTAATCTGTAGTCAAGCCTGAGGCCTAGGTTAGGTTGGAATGTGACAATGTGTTTGTGAGCTGACAATGTCAACAAAATGAATAGTAGAAAACTAAATGAGCTGACAGACTAGCCTGTAGGGCATATGTTATGATGGAATGTGACTGGTTGAGAATTAGCAAAGGCAATGAATGTGAATGGAAGAAAACTAGATGTGTGGACAGTGCAACCTGTAGTGTAACCCGTGGCCTAGGTTACGTTCGAACTTATTAATTTTCATGTGAGTTGGCAAAGCCAATGAATTTCAATACGAAAAAATAATTGCTGTAATCGAGATATACATTAGTCACTGCAATTACCTACTTGTATGTCTTATTTATAATTTTGCTGAAAATTCCAATGATGTGGTTACTTTTTAACCTAATAGAACAAAATATGAGCTACATTTATTTACAAACAATAGGAAATTATGAAAAAGATTCTCATTGACTATCTACATTTGACTTGTGATTCGTAGCAATACCTTTCCGTGATTTATCATGCAAATCATTACCAATAGCAGTACACTTTAAAAGCTCATTTACCAGTGAAACCTCCGTTCATTCATAAGACAGGAAAAAAGTGGTTTTTGTGGAGATTGAAAGGCACATGAAAGAGCATTTTACTTATTAATATATGACAAAGCGTAGTTACTTTGACATAGAAATATAAAATTTACTTACCAACAGTTTTTCTACCAGCAAGTTAAGTTCTTCCTGCAATTGCTTGTCTTCTTCGGACTACAAACAAACAGAGAAAATTCTAAGTATGCAGAATGCTCTGCAAAAACACCAATACATATTATGCAAATTAGTAACTCTGTAGCACTACTTTAAAAAACATCTCCCAAGTTGGCCTATTAAATGAAAAATAAATTTCTCTAATAAAAATGTGATTGAAATGTAACAGTATTAACTAAAGCGTACATCTGTCAATTACCACAAATGATATAATTGCAAAAAGGCTTAATGGACACTGCAAGTAAACTCATGGTAGGCCTATACTTCACTATAATGCTAAAAGTACAGGAACAAACACAGTGAAAAGTGTGTTTACACATAATCGAGTCAGCATTTACTCTACACAAATAGATAATAGCTAAACACAAAATTATATCAGTCACAGAAATTGAGGATATACTGTAAGTTTTTTTGCATATGGTACTTAAAGACGTTAAAGGCACGAGAAAAGAAAATACAAGAGGTTAGAATATGTTGAGATGACAATGTCTGCCTGGAAGCAAATTATGACAGAGTAAATAACAAACAGCAAACCAGATGGAAGAAGATAATAATGAAAAAATAAATGCAAATGAAACCGCAAAACTGTCAAATTTATGAAGTAAGCAGAGAACTTATAATGACAGTAAAATGTTTGGTTACAAACTGTGCAAATTTTTAATCCTATTGCACCAAGTGAGTGAAAAATATCCCTCTGAAAAGAAACGAATGAGGAAAATATTAGCACCCTACTGATGACTAGGTCATTGGTGACAAAGCACAAGTTATATAGAGGAAGAATGCCTTTTTCCAAAAGAAGAATCTCAGTATTTGCCTTAAGTAATTCTGGGAAACCACAGAAAACTTAAATATAAATGGCCAGATAGAGATTTGAGACACCGTCTTCATGAATGTAACTCCAGTATCTTACCACTATTCCACCTCACATGGTGTTATCCTATACAACAGAAAAAGAAAATCGACCTGGATTTGCTTAGGCCAACAATAAACTCAACTCACGTGTGGTCCAATTTTGTAATAGGTAAAATGAATGGTGTACGTGGCATGATAAACAGGGACATAATGGCATACAAGGAATTGGGTGTCTCAGTTCAGGCAACGTGAGTTGCCAAACAAGTCACACCAGTCAAAATGCCAGAACTGGACATAAAAAGGGACTGACAAAGTAGGTGTGGCTTGGTTACTGTGTGCAGTGGTCTTTGTATCTCACTGTCAGCTTTTTACATACACCTTTATCTATAAGAAGAACATTGCAATAATACTGTACGGGTCGACAGAAACGTCCGATCCCACGCGTCGCCTTTGACCCGTGACGTAAGGGTGTTGTCATGTGTGACGTCATGACGGCGCGGAGTTTGGTTTGTGAGTGTGGCGTGTTTGTAGATGTCGTCGTGTTGTGGTTTGTTGTGCTCTCTGGTGGTATGTTCAGGGTTTTCGTTTGTGTGGTGTAATGGGCTGTTTGCTTTTGCTCATTATCCAGAATTGTTCGAGTGTCGGCTGTGTTTGTAGTGGAATGCATTTCAGTGAGTTAACGATTTTGTGTGAAGGTTAATTTAGTGTTGTTCGCTGTACATCGTGTGGTAATTTCAGTAAAATTAATCGGTTGTTGTTTTTGTTCAGGAATGGATATGACGGATAAAATTAACAGTGCGCAGGTCAAGGGAAGTGTTCGATCCCAATGTGCGGCTTTGTATGTTGATATTGGTATCGGAGATGTTTTAAAACTATATAGGCCAAGGGAAGTGTATGGTCCTAATTTATGGGATCGGGAGCTGCTGTTGAGCTATATAGGTCAAGGGAAGTGTCCGATTCCAGATGATATTGTGTTTAGTGGTTTTGTATGGGGGTGGGTGTCTAAATTTGTTTATATTTAGTTTGTCCCCACCCAAAACCCCCCTATTTCCCGTGCTTGTCCCGTTAGTGTCATTAGGCTTTTTGTGGAACGTGTGTGTGTATGTGTTTGTTTTTCGATGTATTTTCGTCCTCATAATGTGTACGTAATGACTTTATATGCGTCATATTGGAATCGTGGTTTATGGTCGTTTCCGCCATACTCGTGACGTCATGGGTCAAAGCAGACGGGTGGGATCGGATGCTTCCGTATTTCCTACTGTACTGAAAAAACTGCCTTCAAACTAATATTTCAAAATGATAATAATTGTCTCTAACAATTAAGATTCTTTGGGACATCAGTATGGAAAGATGTATACTACGTTATTAAGTACTTTCTATTGGTCACGAGTAATGCTAAACACTGAACATCGCATAACAATAAACTAGATAAGTGTATAACAAAGTAAAAAATGCTGAATGTAAAACAAGACAACTTCTACAAAGAAATTTCAGGCAAATCACATGGACTTTGGGTGAAGATGGTGTATGAATGAGATATGGGCCAGAGAGAGCCAGTTGTTCTCATTCTAGTAGTTTTGTTTGGCATATTAGATCTTCATCCCATAATTTTAATGACTAGTAGTATGACAAGATATATTACCCCTTGATACAGTGACCTTCAAACACAAAGCATACCAAGAATGCAGGAAGCAAGCATTGCAAAGGCAGTACAGAAAGGAAGTAAGTAAGGAAGATTGGGTTTAACATTCCATTGACACTGAGGTCATTGGAGATGGAGCACAAGCTCAGACTGTGTCAAGAATGGAGAAGGAAATCAGCTGTGCCTTTTAAAAGGAACCATCCCGACATTTGCCTGGTGCGGTTTTGGGAAATAATGGAAAACCTAAATCTGGATGGCCGCACACAGGTTTGAACAGTCGTCCTCCCAAATGCACGCCCAGGCAGTAAAGAAACAGTTGTCTGTGTTCTATGTAAAGTCACATAAATATTTTATTTGAAACATTAAATAATATCAGCAGCTGATTAGTGCAAAAGAGAAATAGTGGCTTTTGTCAAAGCCACTTTCGTATCAACCCAAGTACAACAGGCCTAGTTGAAACTGTTTATTAGTTAGTATATATTGCAGAAGTAGCGACCAGCAATTTCTTATACCAATCAATGAATAATATGGGCTAAAGTGCACTTATGATATTGGCAGTTCTTGCATTGTGTGTGGATACTGGCTATTTGTTGACACTTGTCAGAGCTAATCAGATGCCTTCTACCAATCTGGTTACTATGAAATTTAAGCTTTCTTAGTGATTTTAGTACTCCTTTGGTGACTGTAAAGACCAAGATGTGCCAAGAGACAGTCCTGTGGTGAAGCCTGGAGCCTCAGTTACATTGGAATGTGATAATTTGTTTGTGAGTTGGTGAAGCTAATGAATATGAAAGCAAAAACCCTGGTTGTGGTGACAGACTGACCTGTTTCACAGCTCGAGGCATAGGTTATGTTGGACTGTGACAGTCTGGTTGGGAGTTGGCGAGGTCAGTGAATGTGAAAGTCAAAAAGCATGATTGTAGTGACAGACTGATTTGTAGTTTAGCCCGAGGTCTAGGTTAGGTTGGAATGTGATAATTTGCTTGTGATATGGTGAAGCCAATGGATCTCAACACAAAAATATAGTTACCACAGTAGACTGACAAGTAGCGTAGCCTGAGATATACATTAATCATTACAATAACCTACATGTGTGTTCTTTCCGATTTTGCCAAAAACTCTGATGATTTGGTTACATTCTAACCTTACGGAACAAAATACCAGCCAAATTTATTTACAAACCATAGGCAATTGTGAATGAGAAGCTCAGTGGCTATCATTCATCTCACTCGTGATTTGACACATTGACTTCCCACAACTCACTGTGCAAACCATTACCAACAACAAAACACAATGGAAATGCCACACTTTTACCATAATTTGACATTTTCCATCTGAAAGCACATCTTCATGTGGAGCTTTATGTATGGATTAACAGAACAGCTGAGTGAGTGACGCAATGAGGGCAATGGAGTATAAACAGTGTCTCAAGAATTAGTTACAATACTGTTGTAACGTAAGTGTAGTGTATTACACCTTTAATTTGGTATGTCATTAAAGCATAGTAAAGCTGTCCTCAAATGCAAGTGCGTTTTCAATCACGCTTTGCTTTATTCGGAACGGTCCAACTACGTGTATCATGCCTTTGCTTCCTTTGGGATCTAAACAGGTCCACCTTGCTAATTATTGGGGAAACCACAGGTTAACAAGCAGTTTCTCACATTAAAGAACCATTGTCAGAGGTAAAAGAAGCAACAGAAGATCCAGTAAGAAGCCAAGTAGCCGACCAACTGAGGACTGAACCCTCGATCACCGAGCAATTCACTCTTCATGCATGTCGCTAAGAAATGACTGTTACCCATTGTAAGTTCAACTGTACGTACCATTCTAAGACAAGTAATTAGCAAACATGCAAATGGTGCAATGTTTCTGAATGACCATTTACCACAAACACAGCTACAGAAAGGTACCAACAAGATCATATCATAAAAGTCTGGCTTTGTAGTTAAGTGGCACACTACAAATCCAAAGGTTCAGGCTTCCATTTTCAGTTTGTCTTACAAATTTTATCTGTCACTTAATATTTTCTTTGACTCTAATAAACACTTGTGTATGCGGAAAATACAGAGAGTTCATGTCAGACTGTTGGTCCATCTTTAACTGACGGGTAGGTAAGATGTCAGAAAGACAATGACATACAACAGGACCAAGCCTAGTAAAAGCACTGTGGCGAGCTCAAACCAACTTCAAGGTTGAGGGCAGCTTTACATTACAGAAATAATGATTTACAAGATGCTTTAATAAAACAGTTTAAATGTAAGGCACAAACACGAGCCATACAATTAAGCACAGTCATTTTCACAGATTGTGATGAGGAGTCGATATGAACTCCAGAAGGCTTATTAATGGCGGGGGATTATTTCTTGTAAAGAACTGGAGCTATTCGGCATTGCAGCAGTGTACAAACTACCTTGACATTCATATGATGAAATTACAGTAACTCACGAAAACACAATTCTGACTTGCCAGGAAGGTATTTTCATCCCACTGCTCCCGAATATGCATCCAATAAAACACACACATTATTGATGTAGTGGCATTTATAACATATCAATTATATCATTGCTTAAAAAAAAAGAAGCAACAGAAGTAACGACTGCTCTGCAGCCGTCACTGCGTTCCATCACCTGATTAACCAACTTTTTAACGTGGAATAATCCTACTTAGGCTATTGAATATTAGTGAAACCATTGCCCTAATGGTGTCATCTGCAGCTGAACACTGTTATAAGTATTGGAATTTCTCTAATTCTCTGTACTAGCTGGCGCAGAATACAACGAATAGTGATATGACTTATCACAAATATTGGGATCCATCAGTATTTAACACAGGAAAGAATAGGGATGAAATGCATTAGTATTACGTTCAATAATCGAAAAAGTGCCACATGCTCATTACTGATGTAATATATCACTTAAATACTCTCGATAAATGGTACAGCACATGCTGTACACAACCGAAAAATATAAAACTGTCGCTCACCAGTTCGGCTGTTTCTTCTTCGGGTTTCTTTTCTTGCTCCTCCTTCGTACCTTCCGTCATTGTTACGTCGTCAGGCATTATGCTACAGTTTATTTACTAACTCACAACAAAAGATAAACAATATCACTACACATTACGCCAGTCATCACCCACAGAGAGTACAGTAGTATACCATACCAACGTTGGCTTCAAAGATATTCAGATTGCCATAAAGATATTCATCCAATGTTATACGGCAAACAGACGCTTTTGTGGTTGTCCACAGGCTCAACATGTTTTGAGAATAAAATCATGGTCAATGTAGGCTGTATTGTTTTTATTATCTGTGTGATTGGCCAATTTCAACCGTGGGTCATTTTCAAGCACGTATTTTCGTGCTTCATATTTCAATTAATCGCAAGATAATGAATAGAATACGGCCTACTTGGACCCTGTCGTTACTCTCAAAACAAAGGGTAGTTTGCTGTGGAACAGAAACAAAATTTCCTTTGGAAGATGGAAACTTTTACGTAATTTGTAATCAAGTATTCTAACCCTGCAATAGGCACGCACTGAATAGTTACGAGGTCGGGCGCGTGGGGGACTCCTGTTCACCTTTGAGTTTTATTAATTACTGATGGAAACGATTATCAAATGTTCTTTAATTGTTTGTTCTATCTTTGTATATGTAGGGGGGATCGAAATAAATAAAAAACATTTTAATAATTTATTTCGGAGACAGTGAACACGTATGCTATGCAAATGAGCCAAACAGATCCGCCTTTTACATTTATGACAACTTTTTCTAGCTGACCTGTCTTTCTGCCGTCCACACTTCTAGCAATGTCCTTATGGAACCTTCTCTTGTGGTGTAACTGTTGAATTTATGCCCAGTGGAATACGTGCATGCCGCCACAATTTAATGGGAATTTGAGAGATAGCAGATCTGTGCTGAATATGAGCTTTGATCACTTTGCGGACCAACCTCTACAGAAATTCCGAACTTCTCACTGATTTAGGTGTTCTCGGATTTACTCAGTATGTGCACAGTGTACTCACAGCAGAGACATTAAGTAAATTGTAGAAAACAACCATAGACCACCTGTGAGTGTTTCGTCACTCATCATTTTTTTTAATTACAGGTAATTGAACAACAATATCAAGTCCCAACTTTGTCGTATTGTAAAAAATTTACAATTTATTGTTTCAGTTAATCGTCTGTATCTTTATCAATGGTATCATTATGGTATAATGTAGATACCAAGAGAAATCTTGATTAACTTTAGGGAAGAATGAAATTAGGCTACAATTCTCTTGGAAGCCAAACAACGAAGAATATTGAGTTCTTTGCTTATTTTGTAGAAACCGCTTGGGGACCTACTTCTTGTTTTTTCTGAGTGTTCCAATGAATGTCAGTACCCTGCCTTCTAGTCGCTTCTTAGTCAGTGGTAATCTGCTGAACCAGTAGTCACCAGTAATGTTACAGTGAGAGCCGCTGAGAGATTCCACCAATCTTATTAGTACATTTGTAAGAGGATACTTCGCTTGAAAGGACCCTCTGGCCAAGTGGCAACATAAGTTTCTAAATTAAAAGTATAGACAGTTACAGCATCTACCAAAGCAAATGCCATACTGCCATATTTAGCCGGCCTTTTAGGAAGGTACTATTTGAATTGTCATTGTCCTCGAATAGAAAGTAACTGTTCGTCGACAGTCAAATATTCACTTGGAACAAGGAGTTTTGAAAAAATTAAGAACAACAGTCTCAGAAATTTCTCTGATTGGGACTAATTTGTCAACTTCTTTTCAAAGAAGGAGAAGGAAATGAGACGACGCCGACTCCGAATTTTTATCCTGATTTCGCTTCTTAAAGGAAGCCATATTTCGTCCTTTCTATCCTGTTGGTGAGAAACTCGAGCGTATAGCAGGCAGGTGCCACTGTTTCCCTGTTTTCTTAAATAATTCTGTTTATTTGTAGTAATAAGAGTTTGAGTTCAATACTTCATGGATTCCGTCGTGTTATTTATGTACATCAGGCACATTAAAATGATGATCTGTGTAAAAATAGTCTTGTTTATCTGGCATGTGTTACAATTGCTGCTGTAGTGGAAATGACTATTTCGTTTTATTTAGTATAAGTGCTACAATAGACTTATCCAGATCGAAAAATCGTGCCAGTTATGTGTACTATTTGTTTAACAGCTTTTTCTGTTTTATACAAAACATCGACTTTTCACGTTTTAAAATGTTTTGATAAAACGGTAGTGCCCGAATTTCACTCAGCCACATTTCATCAGTAGCAGAAAATACTGTTCCAGACATTGTTTTCTATTGGGAATGCCCCTTTTTGTAAACACTATACCAGTGTCAGAAGAAATTTCCGCATCTTAGTGAAAATATTAGGATAACAGGTCTATTAATGCTACACAGCAACAAAATTGTCTCCCACCCACCAATATTCACTGAAGGCTGTGAATTATTTCTGTGTACTCAGGCTAACTTTAACACAGGAAAATTAAGAGGAAAGTCAGCAATAGAGCATAGCTGTTGTGCTTCTCAGTTATTATTATTATCCACAAAGCCCACTCATATATGCCATAAAATAATAACTACATATGAATATAAAGCAGGACAGGAATCTAATTACTGAACCTGCATAGTTGTAGCATATGGAAGGCATGCCTAGAATGCTATGTTTTTCACTTTCCTTGAAACTCAAGTAACTTTCAGTTTCCTCCTTTGCATCAAATTGCAGCTAGTTGAAGGTAACTTAAATTGAAATATCTTAATTTGTGGTTGTGTGAAGTATCAGTTTCCTGAAGTTTATGGCTAATTATGATTTTTTAATGTAACATGAAGTTTGATAGTACACTAATGTCCTGAATTCACTCAGGCATATCTATAGCAGAAAATGTTGTTCACTCTTATCACCCATTGGGACAACAACTTTCTGTTTATTAGTGAATGCTTCAGGGCAACAAAATTTTCCACCACTTAGCGTCATTCCTATAAACATGAAAATTATTTGTCCTTACTCAAGCTGAGTTTAACACAGTAAAATTATAGGAAAGTCAGTTTCTTCTAAGGAAGTTATTGCTGATACCTCTTGTATTTCACAGTTATTAGTTTTATCCTCGTTACCACATCCATATTTATGATAAAGTAATTGTAACCTTTGTGTTATGAGGACATAGGTACCATACCTGTCATTCAGTTAACAGCAATCATTGGATTGTGAATCTACATAATCACAGCAGTGGAAGGAGTGGCTACCAAGTTGTTGTTGTTGTTGTGGTCTTCAGTCCTGAGACTGGTTTGATGCAGCTCTCCATGCTACTCTATCCTGTGCAAGCTTTTTCATCTCCCAGTACCTACTGCAACCTACATCCTTCTGAATCTGCTTAGTGTATTCATCTCTTGGTCTCCCTCTACGATTTTTACCCTCCACACTGCCCTCTAATACTAAATTGGTGATCCCTTGATGCCTCAGAACATGTCCTACCAACCGATCCCTTCTTCTGGTCAAGTTGTGCCACAAACTTCTCTTCTCCCCAATCCTATTCAATACTTCCTCATTAGTTATGTGATCTACCCATCTAATCTTCAGCATTCTTCTGTAGCACCACATTTCGAAAGCTTCTATTCTCTTCTTGTCCAAACTATTTATCGTCCATGTTTCACTTCCATACATGGCTACACTCCATACGAATACTTTCAGAAATGACTTCCTGACACTTAAATCAATACTGGATGTTAACAAATTTCTCTTCTTCAGAAACGCTTTCCTTGCCATTGCCAGCCTACATTTTATATCCTCTCTACTTCGACCATCATCAGTTATTTTGCTCCCCAAATAGCAAAACTCCTTTACTACTTTAAGTGCCTCATTTCCTAATCTAATTCCCTCAGCATCACCCGACTTAATTAGACTACATTCCATTATCCTTGTTTTGCTTTTGTTGATGTTCATCTTATATCCTCCTTTCAAGACACTGTCCATTCCATTCAACTGCTCTTCCAAGTCCTTTGCTGTCTCTGACAGAATTACAATGTCATCGGCGAACCTCAAAGTTTTTATTTCTTCTCCCTGAATTTTAATACCTACTCCGAATTTTTCTTTTGTTTCCTTTACTGCTTGCTCAATATACAGATTGAACAACATCGGGGAGAGGCTACAACCCTGTCTTACTCCCTTCCCAACCACTGCTTCCCTTTCATGTCCCTCGACTCTTATAACTGCCATCTGGTTTCTGTACAAATTGTAAATAGCCTTTCGCTCCCTGTATTTTACCCCTGCCACCTTTAGAATTTGAAAGAGAGTATTCCAGTCAACATTGTCAAAAGCTTTCTCTAAGTCTACAAATGCTAGAAATGTAGGTTTGCCTTTCCTTAATCTTTCTTCTAAGATAAGTCGTAAGGTCAGTATTGCCTCACGTGTTCCAGTGTTTCTACGGAATCCAAACTGATCTTCCCCGAGGTTGGCTTCTACTAGTTTTTCCATTCGTCTGTAAAGAATTCGTGTTAGTATTTTGCAGCTGTGACTTATTAAGCTGATAGTTCGGTAATTTTCACATCTGTCAACACCTGCTTTCTTTGGGATTGGAATTACTATATTCTTCTTGAAGTCTGAGGGTATTTCGCCTGTTTCATACATCTTGCTCACCAGATGGTAGAGTTTTGTCAGGACTGGCTCTCCCACGGCCGTCAGTAGTTCCAATGGAATATTGTCTACTCCGGGGGCCTTGTTTCGACTCAGGTCTTTCAGTGCTCTGTCAAACTCTTCACGCAGTATCATATCTCCCATTTCATCTTCATCTACATCCTCTTCCATTTCCATAATATTGTCCTCAAGTACATCGCCCTTGTATAGACCCTCTATATACTCCTTCCACCTTTCTGCTTTCCCTTCTTTGCTTAGAACTGGGTTTCCATCTGAGCCCTTGATATTCATACAAGTCGTTCTCTTATCTCCAAAGGTCTCTTTAATTTTCCTGTAGGCGGTATCTATCTTACCCCTAGTGAGATAGGCCTCTACATCCTTACATTTGTCCTCTAGCCATCCATGCTTAGCCATTTTGCACTTCCTGTCGATCTCATTTTTGAGACGTTTGTATTCCTTTTTGCCTGTTGCACTTACTGCATTTTTATATTTTCTCCTTTCATCAATTAAATTCAATATTTCTTCTGTTACCCAAGGATTTCTACTAGCCCTCGTCTTTTTACCTACTTGATCCTCTGCTGCCTTCGCTACTTCATCCCTCAAAGCTACCCATTCTTCTTCTACTGTATTTATTTATGTTTCTAAATTTCTCTTGGACTGTCTCATGTCATTCTTTTCTTTCTTTCAGAAATGACTATGTTCCATCAATGAACCAGCTACTATCGAAACTCAAATGGTTTGTCCCCAGTGTTTTCCTTCTGCCCACTGGAGACTTCATTGGTAATTGCAAGGGGACAGCCAGGAGGATTATTAAAAGGATATGTATGACACTGGACAACATGCACAAGAGACAGTTTTTTCTTAAAATTATTTCTGTTCTCTGATGTAATTAAATGAAAATAAAATTAACAAATGTATATAGGTTAACATTTATTTATTCGGCATGGAAAGTTTCCAATGCACACCGCAAATAGTGGAGCAGAGCCACTTCAATACCACTCATTTTTGACCCGTCACTTTCAATTTCAAGTTCAGCCCCACACACCTCCCCTCCCTCTCTCCTCTTCGAACTTCAGTAGGCCAATTGTGTGCCAAAATTAGATGTGAAAAAATCAAAGGGGAGTTGTCCTGTTGGCTGTCAGAGTTTTCCCTCTCCCACTTCTCTAACCTCCTACTGGCCCCCTCTCCCCCTCCCCCATTTCTCTAGACCAGTTGGTTGACTTAAAAATGTCGTGAAAGATGCAGTCACTACTTACCCAGGTACATCACTTGTGTTCTGTACCCCATAGTGGAAGGGTCATGAAGCAGAGATTTTCCAGAAAAAAAGGGAATGGGAGCATTGTCCAAGTAGTTATTACCCAGTTACTCTGCTATAATGTATGATCCAGTTACTGTGAGGATACATAAACTAATTATACTAATCTTATCTTTAACAATTACCATAGGCATTGTTAAAATTACATTATGAAGGTGAATAGAAAAAATGGTAGTTTCCCTCCAAAATAACATGTCACATTTGTTCCACTAACCTACCAAGCTAATTACACTGGTCCCATGTTTAACAGTCACCACAGACAATGCTAAAATTACACTGTGGAGATGTATAAAAAAGTACTGTTACCCTACAAAATAGTTGCTGTTAGACTAGTCCAGCTGACCTACCAAGTTCCACAATTACACTGATTTGGATATTAAAAGTCAGGCCAATTGACATATCTACACATGGCTTGTGACCACACATAACATATCAATGAACAATCACACTATGTATATATAAGTATCATGCTTAAAAAACACATATACACATATGTACTCTGTAGATCACTTTGGCATTTACACTTGGGGAAGGAAGTATCCAATTGACCTAACAATGTGGTCAGATTTATGATTTATAAGCATAATCATACTGGCAGTTACACTGATTCTGTGCATTGTAACAATGGGCACTATTGCTAACCCTGGCATTTACACTGTGTGGAAGGAACTGTCCTATTGACCTAAAAATGTGGTAAGATTTATGATTTTGTTAACAAAAACTCATTGCTGTCAAATCATCAGCATGGCTTCAGGCAATCTAGATCCACAACCACAGCACTCTATGAATATTTGCACTCCATTCTAAAAGTTGTAGATGAAAAGGAAATGGCTACTGAAATATTCTTGGACCTATCCAAAGCATTTGGCATTTTATATCATGGTATCCTACTATGTAAGTTGGAAAGAAAGGGAATTGGAGCTGTTCCAAAGAAATGAATTAGGTCATATCTTACTAGCTGCCAACAAAAAGTTGTTCTCAAACAACACACAGTAGCTGAAAACATTTCAAGAAGAATAACATACATGTCAGAAAAAACTACCACCAAATATGATTTGCCACAAGGATCAACATTAGGTCCTATCCTCTTTCTCTTGTATGTTGATGACCTGAATGACAATGTCCATGCCAAACAGGAAACTTTATTTGCAGATGATACCAGTATTTTGATTACAGGGACAGACCAAAAAGACCTTCAGTTAACTACAGATGAATCACTGCTGGAGCTAACACACTGGTTTGAAAAAAAATAAACTTATAATTAACACTGGGAAAACGGTGGCCATGACCTTCCATATATTCCACTATAAACAACAAAATGAACACACATTGAAAATAAACAACAAAATTGTAAAATTAGTTGATGATGTTAAGTTCCTAGGAATGCATCTGCAGAGTGTTCTCATGTGCAATGCACACATTAAAGCTCTTACAACCAAGCTACGGATACTAATCACAAACTGTAATAAAGAAATAGTAATACAGGCATATCACACACATTTCCAGTCAGCAATCCGATATGGAATAATATTTTGGGAGAATGCACCCTGTAGTCAACCTGTTTTCAAAACCCAGAAGCGTGCTATCAGAATCATCTGCAACATAAAGAGGCAAGGTTCATGTCGCTCTCTCTTTCCTACTCTAAAGATACTGAACCTTCCATGCCTATATATATTTGAAACAATAGTTTTTGTAAGAGAATATTTAAGAACCTCCAATGCCTATCAGCTGAACAGCTCTGTACACAATTACACAACAAGAAATGGCAATAACATTCATGTCTCATATGCCAGAACATCAGCCTACCAGAAGTGTGTAATATGTACAAGATGTCACAGGACCGAATCTAAACTAAATAAATAAATGAGCATAATTATACTGGTATGTACACTGATTCTGTGCATTATAACAATGGACACTGTACCTCATCCTGGCATTTACACTGAGGGGAAGGAAGAGTAAAAAGTCTTTATTACACTGTTGAGCAAGCCCTTTATTACATAATACATATTTACACTATGGATCACTGTGGAATGGAAATATGTCTTCATTTTTCTCCTGAATCAGCGTCTTTGTGCAGTTCAACACATGACATGTGAGATACTGGGTTAACTCACTATAGACACAGAACATGTGAGGTAGGGGTAGCATACTTCGATGACTGGCCATTAGCTATTATGCAATGTCTGGACAAAATAATGCAGCTGGAATCCTTTATACACCAATGTAGATCAAATCATGTGCTCCATTGTGGTGGAGGTGTAACATTATGTGTATGTAGGGGAGATATCCAGCAGCCTAGAGTCGATAGCAGGTGAGGTGAAGTTTCTTGTACAGCCAAGAGTGTGATGCAGCCAGCCCAGCTAAGGGACCAGTACCAATGAGCCAGGTACAAAGATGGGAATCAACATGGCTGGAAATGAGGTAGAAGCCCAGAAGAGGGGAGATGGACAGTGGTCACTCGCTTAGCAGTATGCAGAATTCTCCTGCAATCGTGGACTTTGAGACAATCTGAAAGATAGCTAAGTTATGGCTCTTAGAAGTTCAATGGTAATTCACAGTCAAATATTACACCAAATCTGAATATATCTGTGATCTCAGATAAATGAGGCACAGCCAGTGACACAACAATATTTTGAATATCTTTAAAACCATAATTTTAGTATTTTACAGTGTCTAAACATTTTTTGCAATGAATCTCTGAACCAACAACTTCTAAACACTTTATGTGATTTCACCAAATGATATCTCAGATGATAGCACTGCACTATAGCCATCATCCCTGAAAGGTATGTATCGGTTTCTACTTTATTTCTTGGCTTATTACGCTTTTTACATCTTATGATTATGCAAATGTCTGTCAGAACATCACATTCTCCATAATAACACAGCAAATGGAAACAGCACGAATACCTCATACCTTGTCATAATTGTACTTTTTTTAATGAATATTTTACTATTTTTCACAGATATTTATTTAATTATTGAATACAACATTGCCCATACAAAATTATGGTAATTTGAGAAGTGGACAAGCATGTATATTATCTGACACCATTATTGTAAAGAAAACCAAAAGACATTTCTTGCAAGCAAACATAAATAATTATTTAAACAATATTTAAAGACAATTTATCGTCATTTACTGTGAGTGTACTTCCGCAAGAATACTAGCTCATTTATTTATGAACAAATCTTTATTTGTAATTATTTTGAATAGTCTGAGTGTGCCTGAATGTTTATAACATTTCTTTATTTAAGTGCTGTTGTAATATGTTAGTTTAGTTTGGGAAGTGGTCAAATTGAATCAGATCAAGTCTGTAGAACATAAGATCGGAGTATTTTTGGTGGGGACGGCCTTTGGCCAATGGTGAAGCACACAGTGGTAGAACACTGCTGAAGGCAAGTGGAGACAGACACTTTCGGAGCAGTACACTCAAGGGTGCGATTCTAGGCACTTGTATATTATATCTTGAAGAAGGTGGGCAGTTTTATGTTTGTTCTGGAAGAAGGCAGACCGACCTGTGATACAGTGCGTGTGTGGGTGATAGATCCTAGGTGGCGGACAGCTGCTTTGAGACTTTAGCTTTGAGGGTACTTTACGTCAAGTTCTTGTAGAAGGCTGACCTGCCTGTGGTAATGTGTGGTATTTGATCATGTAGGTTATAGATTCTGGATGCTGAATGGTCGCTACAAGACTTTAACTTTCAAGACACCATTACATTAGATCTATAAGAAGGAGAATACTTTTATGTTGATGATGGAAGAAAGTAGACCTGTCTGTGGTAACACACATGATTCAGTTCTATAGGTGGTTGTGGTGAATGCCCTTAATGATAGTTTAACTTTTTCCAATTGCATTATGGAGTTGAGAGTAAACAGAGTATAAGTTTCTGCCTATTATCTTGCATGTGTTAATTTGTAAATCATCATGTTGAACTCTGAACTATAGGAAGCTGGCGAATATTTCATTTATTATGACCACGAAGAGGACTTAGTTTTTGTGTGTCTTGATTGACTGTTTAGCTTGGGGCTTTTGCTACCACTCTCGTAATGCCCTCAACACTACTTGACTGCATTTGATAAGGCTATTTTCTGTTCATATTGTTAACTGATATTATAGGACCACTTTCTGTATAGCTGAGATATATTTTCATGAATATACCTTATTCAATATAATTCTCTGTCGTCTAAATCAATTACAAACGATAGAATAGAACCATTTTGTAACAATTCTGCATTTACCTTTTATTTAATATGTCTTTTTATTTTATTAATTCGCTATTCTCGTCAAGGCATGGAATATTCAATTGCAGTATCAAAACTACAGATTATCATTTGCAGCGAATTAGCTGCTAAGCATTAAAGCATACATGTGTGGCTCGACCCTACGACGTTTTATAAACAAAACCGTGCATAGTCCAGTTATCTAAGGTGTGAGCAACATCAGGTAAAGATGCGACTGGTTTGCTCATATGGAATGTAGAGAGCTACTACTCAACACCAGAAAACCTTTAGCAAATGTCAAGAGGGATGGAAGTTTTGGAAGAAATGCACAATCCATGGGATGGACATGCTGTGTGGTTGATCAAGTGTTTACGTTTCTTGCAAAGGATAAAGATCTTGTGGATGGTATTTGTTAGACCAAAGACACAATAATTACAGAAAAAGAATAATTAATATTAATCTTCTACTACCTCTTCAGAAAGTTGGCAGAGTTTTTACCCCAAAAGCAGAATCAGTAGATCATGTTGCTGTGTGGGCATCCTTCTATGTAGATGTATTGCTGCTAATGTTAAATGTGCATATTCCCTTTCCTTGTGTGCTGTGTTTTGAAAACCTGTTTCAGCTACAGTAAGAGTGTGTTTAACATAATAAATTCGATATCAGCTAATAGTTAAGAAATGTCTCACTGCATTAGTATTTTCATTTGTAGTAAGTAAAATTTATGTAGATGAATAAATTGGGGACTCCACAGTTCACAATACCAATTTTCTGTGTTCCTCTAGTTGCCAGGTGTGACTGAGAATGTCTGAATGAGAAGACAAGAACATATTGTTACACTATACCACAAAATATCTACCACGTCGATGCACAAGTTTACCAACTGCATGAAAAGTGTGTTTCACAGTGAAGATAACATTGATTTTCCTCTGAGATATGCTTTCCCAATGTTACAGGGAAGAATAGCGTCATTTAGCGATATTAAAATCGTAGTGAAAAATTGTCGTTTACCCAGCTTCACATAAATTGTTCAGTAGCTCAGTTGTGCTTGAAAGGTAGTACATTGTGTTAAAGCAGAGGGTTAGTGCCCTCTGTAAACTAAGTGAATGGATCAATGATAAACTTGGATGGGTGTCATGGCACGTTCATCACAATCAAATACAAAAATCAATAACGAACAAAATGAGATTAAAAAAGTTGTTAGAGTGATAGATAGTTGAATTTCTCAAGATGATGTCTGTAGATCACTGGTTCGAATCCAACCTGAAACAAGGCTTTAAGTTACTTGTGAAACGACTCCACAGTCTTCTCATATGAAAACGAAATCCTAATTACGTCACCACACCGGTCAGAAACAGAATTTTATTGTGTTTTGCCTGTTGTTTACGTGCTCGTACATTTGTAGTGGCTGTTCACACACATCACATTCAAAAAAGATATTTCGTAGTTAATGTGATCACACACTTTTTACTTTATTAGAAACAATTTCTTTTATCTTCGTATTGCCCTGCTAGGATCCCTATTGTTCAAACGTTTGAAGTTTCACCATCTTACATAAAGATGAAGTAAGTTTGTCTCAGACACTCGCATTAGTTTACACTCACAAACATCACAGACCTTATGCTTGTGTTACAGTATGTGCATGTTGTACATGCTTTATATCTCTCCGTACAGGAAACCTCATTGTCACACACCTTATTGTAATGTGTGTGTTTGGTGATATTTTCACTGCTAATAATGTTTTCCAACAAAGTTAGTTGTTTGTTCGCAGAGGGATTGCATTCCACTGCTGTCCATTTCTCAGTCTAAATTTAATGTGGAGCTGTATATAATACATCCCACCATCGATACGCTATCCATTGCATCACTGAATGCATCAGACCTATACCTCTGCTGAGTGTCCTCTATATAGGAAATGAGCACTAAGATTGGTTAAACATAATTTCATTGTGCATTGGGTCGTAGGTCGTGACTCATAGCCGACAACCTAGTTATAATATAGTGACCCATTTGCAAAAAGTCAACAATTCCTTAGTAATGAGCGCGTTTAATGATTCTGAAGGAAGTATAGAAAAGAATGTCCAGCGTTGGACATACCATCGCTCTAAATGGGTTGAGCATAAACACATCAACTTTCGCAAGGTTTCCAATATCAGCGTTCACCAATTTCCTTTCTATTCATGCTTAAAAATCGTATTTGCGTTTCCATAATAAATAGCTAAACTGTTTGCATCAAAAATGTGTAGATGCCTTTCAACTTGGACTAATACTCCTATGACACAGTATAGATCCATCTACTCCTAGTATGTGATGTTACTGAAGAATCAAGCAATAACAGAGCGTTTTTGATCATGTGGCCAAATCTTGATATTTAATGATTTTTAAGCTTTAATTACATAAAAATAACAGACATTTCGTTAGAATATTGACTGTAAATACTATCTGAACTTTACAATCAATCAGAATAACAACATTCTGGACCATATTTTTAACACAGGAAAATAGCCTATTGTCAGGTGTCTTGCATGCAAACAGGTTAATTTTCTATGAACAGTTTTGATAATTCAAACAGTTAGTTTCTTCCAAAGTCGAGTAGTAATTTACTTTTTCTGGGTATTCTCAGTTTAACTTTGTACTTCAAATCATGCATCGTTCATAATATGCTTTGGTATTGAGGTTTAGTCATATAGCTTCCATTGAGCACCCTATTAATTTCTTTTGGCATTTAATTAGATTCATTTTCTTTATTTCAAATTTCGCAAGTTTAATGTTTTATTTCATGACATTGTTCACATGTGCAACACAGGACCAACTAACAGTCAGTGTTGTTCAGCAATTGAATACATTATATAAGCGGCTCATTAAATGAGTAGAAAGTTTTTTTAAAAATCAATGTATTTAGTTTTCCCTTAGAGAGAAATAATTTAACAGAAAGTTTGCACATGTCGACCCTATTCGCCTAGGATAGACCTCTGGGGTATAAGTGATTACATAGTCAGACTGCGACACAGGTTTTCGAAAGAAAGTCAGCACTATGCATACATGTGCTAACATTTGTATTTTTTCTTTCAGCTATTGTAATTTCATTGTTATTTTTGTGTGTGACTTTTCCTGTGACATTTTTGTGATTCGAGAAAACCTATTCTGTGTGACATTGTAGAATGGATTTTGTATACAGTTTATTTTGCGTAAAAGTTTCGAATTCGTTTCTCTTGAATTTACAGAAACAATTAATCTTATTTTTTGTGACTTGTGTGTGAAAAGAATTTACTTTGTGAGTGTTAAAAATTTTGCAAGAGCTATTCTTATTACGACTTGTACAACTTGTTACAATGGCTTATTGTGCACAAAATGTAACAGTGTTGGGTCCTGTCAGCACTTGTGGTGAATCTGAGAATGCAATTCCTGCAAATTTGGTGCTACAGTTAAAGAAGCGTGTGGATGATAATAATACACCAGGATAAGATATATATGAGAGACGCGTACTGCTTGGAAAGAAAATACTGAGTCATGGGTAGAAAACACGAAGAATCAGAAAGAAATGATTACTTCACATAGAGAAAATGTAGGTAACATTCGGGACAAAACTGATGAATTTACTATCAAAACGACACATTTGTCAAACAATACAGAGAGAAAGTTTGATGACACATCACAGATTCTCTTTTCGAAAATAGTAGATGCAAAGTTTTGTATCAATTTAATGATGATCAGACGAGAATAAACCGACAACAGAATCATGAAGTAAATACTGACAAAAACAACAAACATGAGTTTAAATGGTGAAACAAAATCACACATTGAAAGAAGTAGAACGTATATCTAAAGAATTCAATGTGACATACTATACCATTATAGCTCATGGAGAACAACAAATCGAATATCTTGCTATCCCAATCTGTTAAGAACACGAACAGACAGCTATCATTTCGAGCAACATTAGGAGAGACTCATATAACATTTTTCTAGTTTGTTCTTGATGTATAAAGAAAAGTGAAACTTTGAAACAGTATACAGATGATCATATAAGAATAATGGAACAGCAGATTAGGCCTAAATGAAAGTGCCATGATTTTGGTTATTGTTATTTACATTTTGGCACTTTCTGTATTTTTATGTATTCAGGACATTTAGGTGACTTCTCGTGAGAACTGAGTTTCTCTTGCAGTCGGAACAGCGCACAGCCTTGGTGGCATACAAAAGAAGTTTTATGGATACAGAAAGCTTACAGTTACCAGTACAACGATTTTCATGCAGTCAGCTTTGGGAGTTCATTTTCTTCTACAAAAAGGCATTTACACATAAGACAATGAACAAGCTGTGCGCTATTATACTGGGCATTTGAGCAAAAGAATTGCGAAAGGAAGTAACAATCTGAATTCTATACACTTTCATAAGTTTAAAAATAGGTAGGGGGTTCATTATACTTTTTTGGATATATTGATTGGTGAACGATGCCTCCCCGAACTGGATGTTACCTGTTTTTCAATTTCTTGGTACGCTCGTCTTCCCCTACTATCCTTTTTAGTCAATAAATACAAGGAATTTTCTTCTCCTATCCTAATAAAAATAATTTTAATGGCTCATGAGCTATGATTAAGCACGTATCATATTGGCGGCAAAGCAGATTCTGATACTGACAAAACTGAAAATAATAATAATAATAATAAGATTTTACTGTCGTTAAGCTTACAGAAGCAATAGACAATGTCAAATTACAAAATATAATCAAAATATATGCAGAAGTTATAAGTACAATATCACAATAGTTTTATAAATTGTCAATAGACAGGAGATAAAAAATATAAAGTGAGGTAGTCCAACCAAATCAATCAGAATGTACCAGTACAAAATACAGGAAAAGTCAGAATACAGAATACCAAGACAGGAAAACATGTTATATACAAAGAAATATTACATCAGATTATAATAACTGCCCTTTGCAACTGTGCAGAGAAAAACAGATTAATGTTTATTACTAGCTACTAACAAATAGGTAACTAGAACTGCTAATGAAATAATTAGTATAGTATATCAGGAGCAGCCAAAGTTTATAATATTATTTGTTTTTGACTGCAATCAAGAAATTCATCAAGGGAATAAAAAGGATGCTCGACCAGCCACTCATACAGTTTTGGCTTGATCTTTTCAATAGGACAATCGAATTTACAAAGAGAAAATTTATTGCAACATTTGGAACCTATTACATGATAGCTTTTTAAAGACTTAGTTAAACGTTGGAAAGGTACATCAATATGTTTCCTGTTTCTCATATTATATGAATGTATATTTTCTCTTAATTGCTGGTTTGGTAAATTGTTCATGGTATGTAGAACAACAGTCATAACTTTAAGTTTCACAAACAATGGCTTGCAGGAATCTAGCATACCGGAATCAGTGATAATTCTTACAACTTTTTTTGCTGCATGGACCAAGCACCGAGCCCTGAGGCACACCACACAGGACATCGGCTACATTGGATCTATCTTCATGAACACAAACAATCTGTTTATGGTAATCCAAAAAAGACCTAAGAATACCCAAGCCACTGTTTTGAAAACCTAAAATCTATAATTTATGCAGAAGTAACTTGTGGTTCAAACAATCAAATGCTTTACTCAGATCACAAAAGGTGACCAAAGCAACCTCCTTATCTTCGAATACCTGGAGAATCTTTTTAAAGAGCGAATCAATTGCATGAGTGGTCGATTTATTTTTCCTAAAACCAAATTGCTCATTGGAAATAATAGAATCATTATCTAGAAAGTTACACATTTGGTTACACATAACAGTTTCTAATACTTTAGAACAGGAGTGAGGGATATGGGGTGGTAACTAGATAGACATTTTCCATCTCCATTCTTATACACAGGAACAACTCTACATAACTTCAGTACTTTGGGGAAAATTCCCTGTGTCAGACACTTATTTATAACATAAGTTTGAGGGCCACCAATGCAATCAATAACATTTTTCAATATCTTACAGGATATGGAGTATATATCGGCACTGCTCAAAGACTTAAACTTATTTACAATATTTAAAACCTCCTGCTGCGTCACTTCACAGGGAACACAAAATTATGTCTGTCATGCCTAAACCCCAATTTACGATTTTCCATCATTTGAGCAGGTTTAATGATATTTTTCTGAATATCCCTAACTGACTGTATACAGAAATTGTTAAAATCGTTTGCTGAGACAGCTACCTCTTTTGGTTTGTTATTTTTAGCGACTGAGTTTATTATATTCCAAGCTTTTTTACATTTATTTTTTTATGCCTCGATACTTATAGTGTTACGTTGTTTTTTTGCTTCAATAATAACTGCCCTATATTTTGTCTTACCTTCTGTAAAGAAAAATTTGGATTGCTGAGTATTAATCTTTTTATTTAGATCGAAAAACAACACAACTTTATTCTTTACATTGGCTAATTTGGGAGTAAACCACACTTTATTTCTCTTTTTGATTTTAGATTCTTGGCTGTCAGTTTAATTTTACATTTTCTTTCTGGAATAGTCATTTCAAACAAGGTATTGAATATTGAAAAAAATTTCTCAAAAACAAAATCAGCTGACAAATGTTATATTTCAGCAAACATATCAAACCAATTGAAGGAACTAAGCTGGGATCTAAAGTTAAACAATTTTGTGTCATCTACAGGTCTTGTTGCAACTAATTTGGACTTATGAGATGTATTGTGAGTTACAAATAATTTTCAAAAGTGAGAAATACACCATCATGATCAGAAAAGGCAAAGTTCAGTACACCACATGAGAAAGTTGATCTTAAGTAGTTAGTTAGGATGTTATCATGAGAGGTCAAGCGTCTGGTTGGTTTGGTATTGTGGTAGACAAAGTTAAATTGCCAAAGTAAATTTTTAAATTCTCGTACACTGAGTTTATCTTTTGTGACATCAAAGTCAGCATTTAGGTCCCTCCCCCCCCCTCCAATTAGTATCTCATAGTTTTTCCACTTGTTACCATTGAAAAACTCTAATAATTCCTCCAGTGTTTCAACAAACAAAGAGGGATCACCATCTGGGGATCTGTACAAAGATAAAACTACTAACTTTATGTCATTTATACATATTCCTGATACCTCAAAATAAAATTCCTTATACAGAGAACTTACATCTAGCTTGCTACTATAACCCAGCAAAGAGTTTTTAACGTAAACTGCAGTACCACCGTGTATACACTTATCCCTGCAGAAGTTACTAATCAGTTTAAAGTCATCAAACTGAATAAAGAAAATTTCATCATATTTACACCAATGCTCATTAACACAAATCACATCAAACTGATTTTCTAGGGCAAATTCATTTAATATTAGGGATTTACTGCTCAGCCCTTACATATTGAGGCAGCAAATTCTGAGAGTGTGGTAATTTTGTGAGGAATTAGAATCAGCACTGATATTACTATTCACTGCTAAATCAATGTACTTGGTTAGAGTGTACAGGGTGGTTAACATGGTATTCTAAGGCTATTGCATTACGGTACTTAGCTTGATTCAGGCAAAGTTTTTCTTCTATGTCTACAATAACATCTGAGACAAATCTTTTACCTAACCTATTTAGGTAAAAACCATGAGATGTATGAAACCTCCTACCAATGTTGCCGAGGTCAAAGAAAGTGACATTCTTAAAGTGTTTACACATCTTAAACATTTCCTGGTTAGCCTTCTTCACCTCTTGATTGTTGGCTGAGCATACAGGTAGATCATACTGTGTCTTTCAGTGAGGAGATAAGATTTTGCCTTTCATTTCTCGCCACATCTTTTGTTCCTGCCAGTAGTACAGTAACGTCGAGGTTTGACTTGATACTTCCCACGGCACTTTGGGTGGCTTCCTTGAAGAATGCCCCTGGTCTCACAAAACTAGCAACATTGAAGTTGCTTTTCTCCCTTCGATTGCACGAATTTTGTGACAGTTACAAAATTTGATGCAGCTAAAAAAATGTTGAAATGAAACATTATTCGGATTTTATGAATATTTGATCCTGTTAGGAATCTAAAGAAAAACTAGCAGCATTTTATTGAAGTTCGACCGAGGCATATACGTAACAATACTCAATGAGAATGTACTATAGAACTGCGACTTGCAATTTTGCAGTAAACAATGCATTACATCACAAAAAAATTTACCGCTCCTACAACACTAAACTTTGTTCATTTAAAAAAATATCTGGGACATCTTACTGATCATCCTATGTTCAACAAAAAAAGGAACTATACTCTAAATAAATATTTTCAAATAGGAAATTTTTGAAAGTGAAACGTACTGACGAACGAAGTATAGCATTTCGAACACCATCGTTTTTGCATATTGGAGTAGCAGACTTGAGTTATAAAATGAGAGATTTACTACCAGTTCTGATGAGGTAGACAGAGTATTGAGATCATAGTTGTGTCATCCAAATGAAAAGTCGATTTTGAAAATAGTTGTGATATTGAAGAATTACAAATGTATGAAGGATTTTCTACTAGTACAAGGAATAGTTACAGGTTGTTTGTGTGATACCTCACAATAGTTATATTTCTTAATATGTAAATTGCACATTACTCATGACGACATCGATTGCATGTAAATGCTTAAAGATGGATAAATAAATAAATAAATTGTTAAAGGTAATATTGTGTTCTCTGAAAGAAATAGTCAGTATCAGAAGCAATATGTATTTTTGTAGAGATATCCTTTTCATGATCAGTTGTGAAGTACTAAAGGTTTGTTTGCTCAGTAGTGTTATTTATGAAGTGTAGTTGTGGAGTGTTTCTCATATAAGGACTGATCAATGAAACAGAGGAGGGAGTATTTACTAGTGATTATTTGAGAGATGTGAGGATATTATGAGATATGCGATCGTTATGATGATGGTACAGTACAGATAAATAAATTGATGGTATTAGAGATGATGATGTTTATGGCAATAATGATAATATGATAGGAAGATGCAGTGGTTAGCAATTGTGATGTATTATGAGGAATGAGTAGGTGAGAGTTAGGGTATATGTTAGGTACCCTGTTTTTACAGAAATTGATTTTTCTTTGGATCTATATATTTCATTAGCTTCCATGTAGTAAAAGGAAGGTGATGAACAGTTGTATGGTCAGTAGCCCAACAGATATCGAAATGGTAAGTAACACAAATATGGTAAAAGGCAACACAATTATTTTTATATGAAGATTTTTTGGGTCATCAGGTACAACTGGGATGGAATTCTTTTCTGGCATATTTATATTCTATGTTGTGGGATCATTCTTTTCATTTGCTGCATATGGCATATGAGAGTAACACATGTGTACATTTTTCTTTTATAACTAACTACCAACCTTTTTGTCTTCAGGTCAGAGAATCACAGATGTGATGATATACACATATATTGAAATGAACTTGGCTACTATGCATATATTCCAGGTTTATGGTACACAACTGCATATAGGATGCACCATTGAATGATAAGTTTTCATGATGACACTATGGGGAGATAAAAAAAGAATGAGAAGACCATTAAGCAAAATATGGATGTACTTTGTGGTAAAAAGAATATTTTAATGAATTAATCTGTAATGTTTTCTTTCTTTTCACATTTTAGCACTTATTAATCAATTTTTTGCAATGGCTTAGGTTAGTGAAATACTTATGATATTGTTATATAATATGACCATCGCTTAATACAGCGTTCTGTCTTCAGGCCACAAGTGGTCTACCGGGAATGAATTTGGTTGCATTGCTTTTCAGATGAATTATTTTTGAGAATAGGCTTAGGAGAGCTCATATAGGATAACCAGAGAGGCAGTTAGAGGCTATAAATAACGTAAATGTCATGACATAACAGAATTATGGAAAATGGGTATAGGAAAAGAGTAAGCTGAAAATGTAACAGATGCATCTAGAAATGAGAAAGAAATGTGACTAATATGCATGTTGAATAATGATTATTTTATGTGGGTATGATGGTGTGATAATGAAATGTAGGCAGATTGACATGATATTTTTAGCAGATAAATTGACATGAAAGGTATAATTATGTGCATATGACATTATTGGCAGGTAAATTGAAATAAATGGTATTAACAGGAAAGTGTGAGGTTTCAGAGAATATAAAGTATGCATACAATACAGAAGTTGGAAAACTGATCAGTTCACTAGAGTAGTATATGATACTAGGATACACACAGATTGACTGACAGACTTTGACTTTGAAGTGCACTTAATTCCTTTTCATTTTCCTTTGCATGAACTATGATACATTTGTTTGTTTGTCCTTTATTTCTGGTCTGTATATCTTCTTCCTCTTATGTTGTGCATATATTTTTTTATATGTATTTTTTATTACTGTTCCTCTGATTTACAAGTTAGTTATCAGTTCTGAGTAACTAAACATTTTATGTAATGTAAGATCTATTAATGTGCACACACTAGATTCTCTTGTACATTTTGATGGCCATTGTCATCATTAGAAGATAGTAATGTTTTGTGAGTTGCTTCTCTTTTTAACTTCTGTGTCTATCTGGCACAGAATATTGTATAATTCTTTCTGTATTTAAATGTTTTATGATCGCACTGATTATTGTAAACTACAAATACTCGTATTTTGTACATAAGCTTTATCTTACATTTTCATGCAATGCTCTTATATTGTGTCAGATATTTGCTAGGAATAAGGCAATTTCTTAAAGAGATAATACTGCATGTGCAGTTCACATAGCCTATTTGTAATATAAATCACAAATTCAATGAAGTTACCAGGGATTTAAACAGGTTTTGCACACATTTAAAGGAAATAGTAGTACTGAGTTTATCTTCAAGACTTTACTCCCCTACAACTCACTGAAGATTGCATGAACTTACAATACAGTTGCCTCTGTAATATTTATTTTAGCTCCTTAGTGTAATCTGTCGAGGTGTAGGCCATTTAATGCCATGAAGGGAAGGGGGCAATGAAACACATTTATTAATATTTTATACCTGTTAATCAAATGGTAAAGACAATAATTTGAAGATAATTCCAAAGCCATTTGAATTTTTGCTTTGATTACAGTTTATGTGTGTGTGTGTGTGTGTGTGTGTGTGTGTGTGATTTTTATGCCCCATAATTATGGTTCACAGTCAGACTGTTGATTTCTTTTTGACTTACTTGCAAAGGTGAAAATACAACTGACGGCTGAGAATGCCAATGTTGTGATAAAAATAAATGAAGGAAGTGTTGTGTACCAGACCTGTGCAAAAAAGTATTTAAGATAACTGCTTAATTGTCACTCAGTGTAGCACACACACACAAACACACACACACACACACACACACACACACAGACTATCTTCATATACATAATCCAGTTTTTCTTTTTCACTAGCAAAACATCCTATCCAACCATGAGTGCAATATTTGATGAACATTTTGATTTCGAATAAACACAAATGTTTTTTCATGTTTTGTAGTACTCCCTATGTTAAGTATATTTCATTTTGAAACAAATTACGCAGGTATGAGCAATCATAAATGTATAAAGAGGAAAAAAGTCTAAATGTCCCCTTTTTTTTAGATTCACCACTGTCAAAAAAAAGGCCAGTTTTTGAGCTGGGGGTTTCTTGCCATTTATGTGAACAAATACCAAGAAATGACTGCTTCAGATGGCCAAAGACTTTGCTCAACAACCCTACATGCCTCGCACACATAATACTAGATTTAAAACATTTATTCAAAATGCAGTCAAAAAAGCACAGAATGGTGCCAGTATGTCAAAGTATTCATACAGCATCAACTATTTCTCCTTCCATGTATTTCTCTTTGTACTTGTAGCAAGTACAGTAAGTAACTATTGCTGTTATAAATAAAAAAATTGTGAAAATCCAACAAATGCGTGTAAAATTAGATGTTTCAAACTCAGACGCAAATACAAACAACCACTGACGTCCCGAGATCATGTGACACTCATCGTTTAACATTGGCAACATGTGCTCACTCCAGAGATGTATCTACTCTGTGGTTGACTTGCTAGTCAGTGAGTTGTTCGGTGCTGAGACATTCCTATTTGATATATACTTATGTGGATATGGTGTCTGTTCTTTCGGACATGTCCGAAAGAACAGACACCATTGATGACCTGCAGCAGTCTAGAACGAAATTACAACCATATTAATACATTCAGGTGCTGCCGGGTGTTGATACATATCAATGGGGACAGGTGAAAATGTGTGCCCCAACCAGGACTCGAACCCGGGAACTCCTGCTTGCATGGCAGACGCCCTATCCATCTGAGCCACTGAGGGCACAGAGGATAGTGCAACTCCAGGGACTATCTCGTGCACGCCTCCAGAGAGACCCACATTTTCACTTTGTATGTCCACACACTACATTCACAGTGTCTTTTATAGTGTGTGCATTGCACTGTATGCCACACAAAACAATAGACTGTTCCTGACAAATAAATTTAGAGTACATTCTTTATGTTCAGCTGCTGCATCTGCTGATTTGTATTTGCTTTCGAGAACATCAGTACTCCATACACTACAACAGCATGCTGAGCAAGAGGTAAGTCACTTCCATTTCAGGGCAGATCCTAGCTTGCATTCTTGAGCAAACTGTGTAGTCAGAATTGTTAGGTGTCAAGCTAGCAGACAGGTTAATTTCTATGAACAATGTTGATAATTTCAAACAGTTATTTTCTTCTGAGTAGAGCAGTAATTTATTTTTGTGAACGTTCTTAGCCTACTTTGCCCTTCATATCAACATGGTTCATAATGTGCTTCGATACTGAGTTTTAATTTTATAGTTTTCATTGAGCACACAATTAGTTTCTTTTGACATTTAATTAGATTCATTTTATTTAATTCAAATTTTGCATTTAATGAAGTTTAAAGTTTTATTTCATGACACTGTTCACATGCACAATGCAAGGTCAACCAAAAGTTAGTTTTGCTTAGCAATTGAATACATTATCTAAAGTACATGTTACATGAAGAGGAAGTTTTTGAAATCAATGTATTCAGTTCTCATACAAGCAGACAAATTTTTTATAGGAAGCTTACAAACTAGCTCTGCTCCTCTACTACTTTATGCAGCAGTCATTGCATCAGCTCATGTAAGGTAGCACTGAGAGAGCTCACTGTCTGCTACTACATCCCCTAAGATGCCAAGATGTGCTACTCCTCTTTATAGTTTACCCAATAGTGCATAGTTACTTTTACTGTGGTATAATTTGATCCATGGATGAGCAACATTGTTGTCTGTCAGCTGTTAGTGAAATGTGAGAAGTAAGGAAACTTTCATAGCACAGAGAAAAAGTGCCTGTAAAGTATATAAAGGCATCTGGTCTTCACATGTTAGTCAGTGAGGTAATAACTACTTACTTAAAAAATATGTTACCTGTGTAACAAATCTGCAACTTATGGCCATCATCATTATCATCATTCGTGTGGTATGCATAGGCAGTACATTTATTATATGTAATAAATGTCATTGCATAAAGCAAAAGTAAAATGACTAAATATTAATAACTAGGTTTCTGATCCATTTCATTATCGTGGCATTGGCATTCATAAAATCATTCCACGTGCCCTTATAGCAACCTAGGATGCAATAATCTCTTATATTTTCTATAAATTGTTTCAGTTTACCACAGCTGCTACTCAGAGTATCCACAGCACCCCGGTTTTAGAGTGAGCCAGAGTACCAACCACATACAGTGTAGATTCTCTTTAATTTGACCCACAGTTTCCTGTCAAGTTGACAACCACATTATTACAGTTGTATTTCTTGCACCATTCCAATTCTTGGTAATTCCCTATATGTTGACAGTTCTTGTTTCAGAGCTCTCTTACTTTTGTGGTACTTATGGCTAGCTGTTCAGGAAACAGTAGTGATGGACGTTTTGAATGAAGCCTATTTCTTCATAAGACAGGTATGTTGTGAGGAATGGGTAGTACGTTATTCTCTTGTATATTGTGCTAATCTCTAAACCGGGTCTCAGTTGTGCGAATCTGTGGTGGGTAGATATTGCTGAGCAGAGGAAGCCAGTAGACAGTAGTTAGTCTGCTTTACCAGTAACCTTGAGCGTCATGTTGTTGAGCTGGGTATCGATAAGGCTGATACGATAACTATTACACCACACTGAAGCACAGTACTCTGTGACCGAAAAAACCAGTGCAAGAGCTGGTATACGCAAAGTCTCCATTGAATCCCACCACGGTGTGCCACACAGCCACTGAATGATATGATGACTGAATGATATGACGACTAATTCACATAGATTCATCCAAAAAACAGGTAACCACTCCACCATAACTGGCTAGGTTGTAATAAACACACATTTTGTCTCTTCTAATATTACTCTGTAACGAGTCCTTTATGCCAAAGTATGAAGAGTTATACCAAGATGCTAGCAATCCAGGTTATGATTTATTATTTCGAATATTAACTAAGAGGCCGTTTGCTAACAGCCCCAAACACTCGCCAGAAATCAGAACGTTACGCTGTACAGGCACTGGACGTTTCCACAGGATCCCTACATCATTTCTGATGAATGCTAGTGTGGTTCCCTCAACATGGTCACTAAAGATTTATACTCTCGTCCGTGTGAACTAGCTATGTCACTCATGATCTTGATGTCGATAGTACATTAAACTCCAATTCTCCTTCCGACAAGCAGCGTAGTCGGGATCTTAGCTACACTTGGAGGAGGAGACGCTTTAGTGCTCTTGTCAGCATTGCATTTTTAGCGGGTTTTAAGCAATATCTCACATTAGTTCTAATAAGCGACTCGGTTTCTGTCTTACACAGGGTGTCCCAGGAGGAATAGTCAATATTCTGGGATATGAGAGGAATGATTGTAACAGAGGCTTTTTGAAGACATACAACGTGCACAGCGCATCCACAAAAAGTGTACCAGCCAGTCCACATTAAAAAAATTAATTTGATAATTGCGACCACAGATTCGAGCTGCCTACGCATTTCCGAACTCACTGGTAATAATCTGAGACCGATCGGATTATTTATGAACAGTTCATCAAACTAAATCAATCATTTTATGTCAGAATAATTTTCTCATTCTTCATTATGTACAAAATGTCCAAAACAGCGAATTTCCTTTACAAGTCTTTGCACTTACCTTTGAATGATCGCTGAAGCCACGCGGTGGTGTAGGATTACCAGTCCTCTGTGTGAAGCTGCACCTACTGTTCTTTCCGTTCCCCCGTCACACTGGCTGCAGGAACCTACTAAGCCCATTTAGGATCAGGCAGACGTAGCTATATGTTTGCCGCTTTTGAGCTGTTAGTACCATAAGATTCACGGAATCAAGACCTACGTTACGATCAAACAAGCTAACTCTATCTTATGCAGTTTCCGTTTTAGTTGACAACGTATCTACATTTTACGAAAAATAGTAAAGACCAGACAGACGAAGGATCTGATACGTCCAGAATGAGATTTTCACTCTGCAGCGGAGCGTGCGCTGATATGAAACTTCCTGGCAGATTAAAACTGTGTGCCGGACCGAGACTCGAACTCTCTACCATCTGAGCTACCCAATCACGACTCACGCCCCGTCCTCACAGCTCTACTTTCTTTCAGGAGTGCTAGTTCTGCATTGTTCGCAGAAGAGCTTCTGTAAAGTTTGGAAGGTAGGAGACGAGGTACTGGCAGAAGTAAAGCTGTGAGGAGGGGGTGTGAGTCGTGCTTGGGTAGCTCAGTTGCTAGATCACTTGTCTCCTAAAGGCAAAGGCCCCGAGTTCGAGTCTCGGTCCGGCACACAGTTTTAATCTGCCAGGAAGTTTGATCTGATACGTTTTTAGACCACAGGACCCAGTGTTAATTTGTTTCTCTGATTCTAATAGAACTGTTAAGATCAATATCGTTTCAGTAGTGAATGGGTTTACAAGCAAGTAGGAGCACTATGGAGTCCAGAGGAAGAAGGATGGTGAAAATGTGCCTGGAGAAGGAATAGAATTTAATGGAACCTTGTAATTATTAGAACCTGTTTCTTTGTGTAAGTACTATAATAATAAGAATTATTATTATTGCTATTACTGCTGTTGTCATTATTGTTATTATTATTATTATTATTATAGCTGTCACTGCTGTTGCCATTATTGTTATAAGTATTAGTGTGTATATTCATAGCTGTGGAGGAACGTGATGTGGAGATGCTCAGGACGTTCATTGGTTCAGATACAGATGATGATGGTTCCTATGAACTGGACAACACTACAGATTCTGGTGGGTATCCAAACAATTACTAGACGCTGTAGCAGTTCCAGTTAATTTTCTTTTCCCTTCCTCTGAATACCTGTCATGTTATTGTTACAGACAGCAGTGTTGAACATGGACCGTCACTTGTAAAGAATGTCACATAAACTGGTGAGGACGCAACTAGTGCACAAGTAAATCATCGCTATCATGATGGGGAAATTGCAGATGACAATGCTGGTACTGTGAGAATAGTAACAAAACAAGAAACAAAAGAGGGTAGCGGTTAAAGAGGAATGGAAAAGAAATAAAAGAAAAACCAATCGACAGCATGCTAGGACATATATTTCTTTGAAGAATTCCGAAGGTCCTTCAAAAAATGTGAAGCCGAAATTAATGTAGCTGGCTGAATTTGACTTACAAGCTGTGCTTTACTGCCCCATAGTGAATGCAAAGGCGGTATTCTATAAAGGAAAGCTCTCTGTGTACAATCTCACAGTCCTTAATGTAGGAGAAAACAAACCCGACTGCTTCATGTGGGACGAGAAAACAGCAAAAAAGGGGCTCCATAAAGTGGCTTCATGTCTGTGGGATTTTTTGAATAATCATGCACAAGGAAAACCGCCGGCCGGAGTGGCCGAGTGGTTCTAGGCGCTACAGTCTGGAACCGCACGACCGCTACGGTCGCAGGTTCGAATCCTGCCTCGGTTATGGATGTGTGTGATGTCCTTAGGTTAGTTAGGTTTAGGTGGTTCTAAGTTCTAGGGGACTGATGACCTCAGAAGTTAAGTCCCATAGTGCTCAGAGTCATTTCAACCATTTTTTTTTTAACCGATAACCTTGTTTTCTGATACAAGTGGGCCCCAGAACAGGAATGCCAACATGAGCACTATGTGTTTGCATGCAGTGAACACACTGGACATTCCAACTATCGACCAATGCTTTTTTGAGCCTGGACATTCACCAATCGAAGTAGACTTAGTGCATGCGAGCATCGAAAGAAAAAGTAAACATGTGGATGTTTTTGGTCTCATTGGCTGGTAAACTATTGTAACAATGACCTCCAACAAGCACAGAGTGACAGAAATGGATAACACTCAAATTTTAGATTTCAACCAGCTGCGGAAGAAAAGAATTCGAAATAGGAAAACTACTGAGAATGGAGAAACTATGAAATGGCTTAAGATTGTTTGTATGCAGTATAGGAAAGATCAGCCTGACATGATGTTTTTCAAGTATTCCGACGATGGGCTGGGTCGGAGATTTTCTCCGCTCAGGGAGTGGGTGTTGTGGGTGTTGTGTTGTCCTAATCATCCCCATTGACGCGCAAGTCGCCGAAGTGGCGTCAAATCGAAAGACTTGCACCCAGCGAACGGTCTACCCCATGGGAGGCCCTAGTCACACGACGACGACATCGTGACTTTCAAGTTTTGCATACCAAGAAAAGACCTGGCCTACGAAATTCTTCGAATTCAGGACCTGAAGACAACACTCTGTGTCCAGCATATGACAATCCTCTCTGAATAAGTAAAGTAAAGAAAAAAGACTTTATAGATTTATGTAATAAGGGTATTATACGTCCTAGGTATCACACATTATGTCAAGGACTCAATGCTGCTAACGATTTAGAAAATGAGGAAAACGTGGAAGAATCACAGAAATAGACTTCATGTTTATTTTCTGTTTTTTTTCTCCTTTGTTATTGTTGCTAGTTCATCGCCTTAGCTATCTCATGTAAACCACCAATTTTGGCTCGTTTATTTTCGAAACAGTATTCCACAAACAGAAAAACAGGGGTGAGAGAGCACTGTGTTTCGTTAAATTGATTTTTCCTATGTTTGTTATGTGAAGATTAAAAAACAAAATATTATTTCTGTTACCTGTAAATAATTTCTTGTAAATTCAATGTTACTGCAGACAAAAAATTCAAAGTGAAAATAATAATGGCTTTTATGTATTCTCCTTCATAGACTGATAATAAACTTCCTGAGTAACAGTTCTCTTGCTTATAGTGCACATTGAATAGCACTGACACACATCCCCATAGCTTGTTCCTTGTAATCTGTATTTATAAAGACATTATTAAGACAACTCCAGTAATCTTTAATATGATAATATTGCTTAAAACTGCATATTATTTATTTGATGTTGAAATGTTATACAGCAGTAGCCATTAAGTTAAGAATCGGACAAATGCAACGATGTGTATAATTTCATAAAACATTTCATTGAGGTCTACCTAGGGACTGGAATGTGCAACATCTAGTAGAAAACAACAGCCAATGAAGTATACTTTTTGTTTACGATAGAAAGGTTTGTGAAAAACTATTGGAAAGTACACAGTTTTTTCGACAAAACATTTAAATCAAATTATCTGAAAACACTGTTTTTGGAGTTACGTTTCTTTGATCCTAAATGAGCTCTGTGGACGCACATGATGGTTCAGTGCACACGTTTACAAATAGGATCGGGATCTTTTGGTTGATGATCTCAGAGGCTTTCACATTGCGGACGGTAGTATTGTGGAAGTTGCCGCTATTTTGTGGTACAAGTGTTGTCTATTATCACCTTGTGAGCAGCCTTGTGTTAGGAGTGTCCATGTGGGTCAACATGGTTCACGTTCGGAAAATTGCAGCTGTCACACTGGTTGCCACCGCGAAATTACACCGTTTGTACCGCGAGCACCCTGAATCGCGACCCCATAAAATGTAATGAGGCAAGCTTTTCTGTTCGGCTCCTGCACCTGTTTTCGTAATTCGGACCTGATGACTAGCCTCTTATAATTCTGTTGTTCAACCATTCCTCACTCTCACCAGGGACTGGAGGTATTATCATTTACCATAAGGTGTTTTTATGTACTATTTTTTGACCTACATCAAGATGGCTTCGTACCAAATCTCTCAGATTAGAGAGTGCGTGTTAGAAAACATGTAACTGGGCTACCTCGTGCCTTACTGCAAAATACACGTCTAATTTATGACATTTACAGCCTATGATGTTTTGAAACACTCATTGTCCAACTGTGATTAAATGAAGTTTTCAATTAGACTATGAAATACCTGGCGAGGGTAGTCTGAGGACAGTAGATCAGCAGATAAGTGTAATTCCTGTTTGATTGGATATGGTGGTAAGCAGCAGAACATCATACCACTACAGACACACTAGTCAACCCACAGACCTGAGAGTTACAGACAGTGGAGGCTGCTGTGTAAGCACAAGACTACATGAACACCCTAACTTTTGACACCTTGCAGACTTATTGGTTATTATTCTTTGAATGCTGTTATATGTAATATAGATGCGGTAATCTGAAATACACGGCACTAAATCTACAGCGCTGTGCTACATTGCTCTTCTAGACTAGGTGAAACTTGTGATGGTTCACAGTGTGCACTGCCAGCCCTTACCACTCATCTACAAGTTTACATCAATGCCACCAGGTGGTAGCACACTGCAGAAGAACTTATCGACATTTGCTTGGCATAAGTCCTGCTGGGCTGTAGCACATTCCACAGATATGCCAATTCACTCACTGTATAGTAAAATTAGATCAAACATCAGTATATGTTATAGTTACACTGATATAAAAACCTATTTTGAATGAGATATAGTACATTAAGTTTTGGATTTTATCTTACAGCAATCCATTTGAGGCGCTGAGAACCATAAAGCACATCATCGTCGATTGTGAGACTGTAACATTTATTCATGTTTCTGACATCAGTTGATCTTATGGTGGGTCAGGTTTATCTGTACTGTAGGCCCACATTGTTCGTATATCTGAACATTCACTAACATCTGTCTCACTGGTTTCTCTGATATCAGCTTTCCTGTGCGGTGTCAGCATGAACTCTGTTCAACCTGTATTAAGAGCTGACAGAAAAGAAAATTACCAGCAAAAGTTAGCCGCAAAGGAAGTAGGGTCTCCTAGACCAGATCCGTTGTCTGAGAAAGTGACGAAATGAAATGCGTGACTACAAGCGAACATTTAACAAAGAAGATGTAATACGCTTAAGTTGTTGTGCGAGTGCAACGTGAGACTGCCTGGTTTTGAGCCCGGAAGTTAATTCGTTAACTAATACATGAATTAGGGATCTTGTACATTTTTCCAAAGAATAAAAAGGCACGAAAATTCTCACTTATACAAAAATGCGAAACGGAGAGTAGCGAAAGCTTAAACATTATTTCGTGCTTGACATAAAAGGTACTTAATTATATACATTACAACAAAATTCTGCGAAAGCAATTCTTCCTTTTTCAGACAATTTATGCATATTATTATTATTATTATTATTATTATTACTGACAGTTTTTGAAGCTGCATAAATATGTTGATAAGCATAACTATTATACAGCAGAGGTTATTAATTTCGCACTATCATATTCATCTGAAATATAAAAACTTTGAACACCCAGACTGTATACCTACGAGTCTCCACTGGTTACAGATGATGGCGACCATGGAAGGTTTCGACTACGTTTCATGATCGTCAAATTTTCTTCGCAGTCTCAGCGAGTGTTTATATTGTTTCCCATCCATTAGATACTGTAGGCGACGACCGAATTTTTTCATTCGATTTTAAATCATTGAGAGAGTATTTTTCTATGGTTGCTTACTGCAAATTTCCCAGCCATAACAGATCTATGCGGAACAGAGCAGGTGGCTCTGCAGATGAGGAATGAGAACCGTGAGACATCCTGCTAAGCGTGGCATCGCTACCCACCATCCTCGCAGAATCAGGCGCTTTTGTTCAAATGGTTCAAGTGGCTCTGAGCACTATGGGACTCAACTGCTGTGGTCATAAGTCCCCTAGAACTTAGAACTACTTAAACCTAACTAACCTAAGGACATCACACACATCCATGCTCGAGGCAGGATTCGAACCTGCTACCGTAGCGGTCGTGCGGTTCCAGACTGTAGCGCCTTTAACCACTCGGCCACTTCGGCCGGCGGCGCTTTTGTTGGTGCGAATGCCGCTACCTGCATGAGGGGGTCGGCCCGTTGTATAGGCAGGCCATCCTCATGCCCTGGAACTTGACGGTCTGTTCCCAGTGAAAACCACGGATAGGGCCAGCTCGCTGTCCCTTCGTGGGACGAATGTCGACGCCGACACCACCGTCGTCGCGGACGCGAAGGTGCTGTCGCACGATTCTCGACGCAGGCGCTTATTCGGTCACATCTACTAAAGGCAAGTATCGCTACGGAGCCAGCTGTTGCAACTGACGCGGTGCAGACTATGTTGAGTCAGTTGCTGGTCACAATTTCCAAGTTAGGAGAAAAGCTTGATCAGCAGTCGCACACTTTAGAGGAAGTAAAGAAAATCGTTTTCAAACGCCCTTCAGGCACAGAGCCAAGAATTTTCTAGTCAACTTGATTCTCAGGATGTAGAACTGAAGAGGCAGGGAGACGTTCTGGGTCAAGTACTCACTGAGAATAAGAAGAGCAAGGAAAATCTTGAATCTAAGCTGGACTCAGTGGGGAAAAAATTCCAGGGAATAGACCTGTAAGCGGCTGCTATTGTCACTCAAATAGACACGCAACAAGTTACTCTAAAGTCACTGAACGAACGAGTAGGCGAGACTAGCAATGTTATTTTAGGTTACTTTGAGTTCTTTAGTGCCATTGAGACAAGTTCCAAGAGAATGATGGGAAATGGGAAGAAATTCAGACGGGGATGGTTGCAAAGATTTAGAATTAATATTAGGTAATAAGATTAGTGATAAGACCTGCAGAGCTACGGCTGCCCGACAGGTGTCAGAGCTTGGTGCGGTAGCGCCTATGTTGATAGAAACAGTCTACTCTGCCTGTACTGTTGCTGCTGGCGGCGCCATCAAACAAACAGACGGTGCATCAAAGGTGACGGCTCCGCACGCGACTCCTTTGCCTGTTACCGATGCTTGTTCAGAGCCACTCCGGCTTGTGACAGCATCTGCGTTGGCCAAGACGGTATTACAGAGTCATATTTCTTTTTCAATGTTGATATGTCAAATTATCTATGTCAAAGAAATTTAACAATGTAACAGGGAACTTTCTCAAAGCTCTCCTTTCGACAAAAAAATATGATCAAATCTAGGGCCTCGCTGTAGATTTGATCATAAAACCCGTTCGTCTTCTGTTCACTGCAATGCGAAATTTAACTGCTTGGACCGCTGGTATCGCTACAGCTATTTGGCATCTGTAGTGTGTTTGTAAAGGTGGCTCCAAAGTTTAGTCGGTATGGTTCAAATGGCTCTGAGCACTATGGGACTTAACATCTATGGTCATCAGTCCCCTAGAACTTAGAACTACTTAAACCTAACGAACCTAAGGACATCACACACATCCATGCCCGAGGCAGGATTCGAACCTGCGACCGTAGCGGTCACGCGGTTCCAGACTGAAGCGCCTAGAACTGCACGGCCACACCGGCCGGCCTTAGTTGGTATGTTCCTTCGACTCTTTATAATAACCTCGCATCGACTAGGGTGGGGGGGGGGGGCGAGTAAGGGGCACAATGCACGCTATTAATCGTGTGCTGATGGGCATGTGGGATATGCTGTAGGCGACTTCAAATCTTAGCTTTTCAGCGAGTCGGAATAGAGGACGGCACACTCTAAAATTAAAAAAAAAAAAATCTCTCCATTCTACTTTGTCTATTTATGAACTCTGGAACTTAAAAAGTGTTTTATCTGTTTCGTACTTTCTATTAATTTTGTAGTTGTTATGCACACACAATGCAATTGCGGGGCAAGTAACTGCAGCTCTTAGTAACATGTTATTGTCCGCCATCTTGAATTTTGTCGAAAAACAATACCTCTTTTTCCCGCTAGATCAAAGATCTTTGTCAAAGAAATTTGACGATTATTTGATCATATTTCGTGTCAAAGAAAAATGATAATGTAATTCCGACCTAACAGAGATTATGCCCCTCCGGAGTAAACAGATCAAGTCAAGCAAGCTCGTGTGCTATGTCAAAGATAATCTTTTCCAGAGCGAGAAAATTCTCAAAATATTATCAGAGAAGAGTTAGCTAGCTCAATTACTGCCAGCCACAGTATCCTCCTGTTCCATTCACTCCCCCTACTTGGGAGCATTTCAGTGGGTTGAGCAATAGAATCTATCCGGTACACTTTTTACAGAGTTTCCGAGACTGTTAATGACACCGTCAGTATCCACCACTGGCAACTGTTGAATGCATTCGGGCAACATCTCGTTTCCGGGGCGAGCCTTTGCTGGCGGATTGCCGGACGCTGCTGCACAGAATTTGTCCAGTTGAGCAGAGAATTACTGGCACAATACTGGAATTGGGCGCGACTACAGAGAGTTATACGCTCTCTAATACTCTAATAAAGGGTGCCGAGTATAGTCCGAGTGGTGGAAGTCCGCTAGGATTTTTTTGTGTTGAGTGTCCGCAGTGCGACACTTGGAGCCGCCAACATTAAGCGAAGAGATGATGCCGCTAATTGGTCACCGTATGCCAGAATGGGCAAGGAGGCAGCTGCTGAACCCATGTTTGCTAGACATTTTTGCTTCTAATGATTGTGTAACCATCGTCAGCAAAGAGCAGATTTGATAGTTACACGATCATTCGAAGGAAAAATGTCCAGCAAACATGGGTCTAGATGCATACCTAAAGAGCTATGAGCACTCCATCTTCGATACAGCAAAACAAATCTCTTCTGCTGCCTCTTTGCTTTCCATATTTTAGGAGGAGATAGTATGGATCAAAACAAGAAAAAGTTGTGCAGTAAATCTGGGCTCTGAAGTGCATACCTTAAGAGCTATGCGCACTTGTTCAGTAGAAGAGATGTGTTTCACAGTAGCGGAGATGCAGAAGTGCTCATAGATCTTAAGCTATGCATTTTAGAGCCTATGTTTACTGGAACACTTTTTACTCGTATTGGTCCATACTCTCAAAGTATGGAAAGCAAAGGACTTGTAGTAGAAGAGATCTGTTTCACAGTGTTGGAGATATAGAAGTGTTCATAGCTCTTAAAGTATGTATTTTACAGTCCATGTTTACTGGAGATTTTGCTTCGAATGATCGTTCCTGTCATATCCCTGAATACTGACCATTCATCCTGAGACATCTGGTATATTGGGTGAACCAGAACCACAACGACAAACTTTCAAAAGTTATTCAGGGATACCTTCTGAGTATTCTGTATAAGTGACCCGTGGTCTACGGCATTAGGTTACATACTTATTGCATTTCGTTTGGTTTCTTGCTCAATTAGATTTGTATCTATATTGCACAGAAAATAGTTCGAGATAGTGCAGATGTCGACGGTATCACTGTGGGTAGGTTTACTGATGAAGAATTGGACGATACGCACCTCGTATATAGGTTCACTGAATGCAATAGAAGAGCAGCACAACGGCGCTATGCTGAGCTGTTCCCCCACCAGCAATAACCACATCACAGTATTTTTGCATCTGTCTGAGGATTGTTGCATTACTCCGTATTGAGTGTTGTAGGTTTTGCTTATCGGGTAAGGTTACAGGTTTGTACGCAGCCGCCTTGTGGGGGTACGAGTGCGAGCTGGCGCTATCTTGGAATGCTGACGTACTGTGGTGTCGATATACGCCGACCGCCAAGCGCCGCCACACACGCCGTAGTCGCGTCGCGTCGCTGGCCCCCTGCACGGGCAGAATTGTTTCCAATGTGGACGTCAGACACAGTTATGACGGATCGGCGTAGTGAGCACGTTATTATAAATGTCCTTACAGAAATAAAGTGTTGATGGTTAACAACTCGTAACTCGCGTCTTTCTGTATCTCATGGACCCAATGCCTGCAATAATCCTGACAAATACCAAGGGAGGCCCTCGACGGAGGACACAAGCTTCAGAACCACCTTATAGAAGTGGTGTCAGCATGGGGATCAGTTATGGAAGTCCAACAGTTTCCAGCAAGTTGAAAAAGAGAGAGGGAGATATATACGTGGATACGATAAACCCCTTCCCACGAAAATTTCTCTCCTTCATACCTCCTCTGTGTTACCACAGATGACGTGTCACTGATTTCCTTTCTACTAAGATTGCAGTACACGCGATGTGCCTATTTGTTTCCACCGCCCTGTGTGGAATGCATAAGTTCTGATAAATGTTTACCAACCTGCAGTCTTCTATAGTTGTTCTCCTCTGCGCAGGAAACAGCACGCAGGTCGTGAATCCGTTATCTCCAGGCTTAGTAAACTCTTAACGAGGAACTGATATTGTGTCAGTAATTAAAATTTCAATCAGTTAATTTATACAGGATGCCATTCGCTTTTTATTAGCGGAATATGAGAAACTGCACAATCATTCCACATTATGAATCACAAACAATGTCCAGCCTTCACACTTCCATAAAATAATAAGCAAAACAATGAACTGCTTATTTGTGTGGTTTCCATCAAACTGTTCTCAATTACACACCCAAATAACGAGAGACTGATAATAAAGCCCTTAACTGATACCGACTAAGGCAGACATGTCTGTCTTCCGAGGCTGCTGAACCATCTCTGATCTTACAGCCGAACCCCTTCGCCCACCATCCAATTTAGTCGCGATCCGAAGATCTCCGGTGTCCGATGTGCTTCGTCTGTCTTTTCGTTTAGCAGCTGTTTACTATTCTGCTGGTAGTTAACACTTTTGAAATAATGGAATCATAGCCTACTATTGTGAGATGCTTTTACATGAAATGCAAGTAAATACACTGTTTAGTTTTTCTAATATTAAGAACAGAAGATTATCATTTTGGCGCGCAACTTCCGAATGCACAAGCCAATCACGGAGGAGGACCACAATTTAGGCGGTCTCTCTCACGATACCCATACAGAAAAAAACCACCTGTCAACCACATTACGTCACCTTCCCACTGCTGCCTTCTCACCTGCTCTATGAAGAGCTTCAAGTAGCTGAATATGATGGCTGCAAAGCCAGAAATATTACAGTTCCTAAGGAGGTGCAGCGATGTGTGAACTTCCGAGAGTTTCCGAGTTCGTGCCATATCTCCATGGCGAATCAGAAGCAGGAGCAGCTGTTGCAGCTGCGTGGACGTCATCCGACAACACGGGGTCATCTAACGCTGGAATTCAGATTAGTCTACTGGAATTTGCTACAATACGGAAGGCACGGATAGATTTGTAAAACTTTTGCTGTGAATGATTTTGTTGGCGTACATAGATCAATATGGCAGATCTCCAAACTGTTCTAAACGATTTGCGAAAAGAGATTCAGTGGTTAAAAACAGATAGAAGTAAGCGCAGCCTTCCACATGACTTTTCAAATGACTGCTCTTGCAGTAAAGTCCCAATAAAGAACCTCTCATTATAGCCATCAGTACTAGTACCAGTGCTTATCGGTAAAGCCGTAAACTTGAAGAAGCTGTCTTGTTGGATTCCGAGACTGATTCAGATAAATTAGGAATTGCTAAATAAAAAATTCGAGGAGCCGCACGAGATTTCATCAGCGCAGAACTCACTTGCTTGAAGTCAGAAGATTACAATGAATTCAAAGCCACAGTTGTTCAGAGATTGAAACGCAAAAATACTATCAGATTCTACAGAGAGCAACTCCATAATCTGCGGATGCGTCGGGACGAATCTATTGTACAGTTTGCTGACAGGATCCGAAACAATAACGCTCAAACATACGGGATGGTCGAAGACGAGACTTAGAATCACATTCAGCTGTTCGAAGCCGGTCAGAGAGCTCTAGGCACGTTCATCCACGGGTTGTATGGCGAGGAAGTAAGCAAAGTAGTCAGACTGGCGCGATGTGAGACGTTTCAGGAAGCAGCAGAAGCAGCTGTTGGCTTCGGGGAAGCATTAAGACATCCATATGATATGCAAATGGAAGCGCGTCGCATATTCAACACAAATGCAGAATGTTACAGATATAACAAGCCTGGTCATAAACGTAAAGACTGTAAGGAGAAACGAATTTGCTTCTATTGCGGGGTACAGGTCCACCTATCGAGAGATTGCCACAATAAAAGAAAGGGAAATGGGAGTAACAGACATCTTGACAGATCGTTAAATAGTACGGGGACGTACGTGACACCACACCGTCCGCTCAGCGCTCGAGACAGATTCCTTTTAGCTCCACCGAAAATCAGGTCGACAATGACTTTGTGAGAGGTGCTGCACATCGCGGACGACAGATCGACTTATTGCCAAAGGAGCACACCTCACTAATGTGGTGTTACAATTACAAAACGGATAGGTTAAAACTCTTAAACGGCGGGAAGTCACGTGACTACGGAGGAGTTGACGTAGAATTATGTTTAGACGAAGAAAAATATACAGCTAGGGTGCAAGTAGTTTCAAACACTGAAACGCGCTACGACAATTTATTTGGATTTGGTTTCTTGTCCGCTAAAGGGGCAGCGGTATTTGTTGCAGATAGAAGGAACAGACTAGGCTGTAGGAACTATGACTTAGGAAATCATTCTTCAGATCGCACTCAAAGGAGCGGTAACACTGACGTTGTGGGATCGATCAACGCGACCGACGCATCAGTTCAGACTATCCGAGTCGATGTACGGATTGTCCAGACTCAGCAACTTCCCGAGGGAGCAGGAAGTCGAGCACACCGATGCAGAGAAGGAACTCTGTTACTGACCGAGCAGTCATATAAATGTGAGTTACTGGACAAAATGCATTGTTATGTTGCTAGAAGTTTGGGCGTAGCTACGGTGGTGAGACAGAATGTAGTTAAGAGTCCCAATAACAATAACAAACATGAGCACCGAAGATGTTGTATTGGCACGAGAAACGTAAGTTGCTGAAATATTGAGTATGAGTAAAAGTGATGTCACACAGATTCTAAATGAAGTTTCAAATGTCGCAATTACGAAGACAGATTTTTGTAGTGGTATCGTTAAATTGCAGTCAGGAGTCGAAATTAATAGTGAACTAAAGAATAAGATATGGTGGAAGATAGAAAATTTGACAGTTGAAGAGCAGAAGATTTTAGCCCCTGTTTTGTTAGAGTATGCAGATCTTTTCCGAGAACGTCGAAATTTACCCGTCACTCATCTGGTTTAGCACCGTATACATATTGGAAATGCGACAACGGTCACTCAGAAACTTCACAGAATACTACTCCGTCAAAGAGAGCTGGTAGAAGAAATGGTTAAAGATAAACTGTAGGCAGGAATTCTAGAACCAAGAGATCCTTCAGATGCACCGTTATTTTCACCGTAAAAAGAAATCTGTTTCCAGAGAATCACAGCTCCGTTTTGGGGTCGACTGCCGAGCTTTGAATGCAGTAACCACACCAGACATTTACACCTGACCAAACCTGATAGCAACCCGGGATTGCTTGGGCAGATGTCGAATTTTTTCGGTTTATGATCTAACAAGTGGATATCATGAGTTGACAGTTCATCCAGATGATCGAGCAAAGACTACGTTTGTTACAAACATAGGACTGTATAAAAACTTGCGTATGCCACTTGGACTTCGCAATCCGCCAGCAACCTTTCAGCGCCTGACGGATTCAGTGGAGCCCCTCCACGCCCACACTGGCGTGATGACCAACACAAAAGGTCTGCTGCCATCTCTGCATATTGGTTAGTTTACACTGAGTGAAGCCTTCGCAGGATGAGGGTACTGCTTGTTTTGTTTATGTCCAGTTAAGATTAACCTTTAATACGCTCTCATCTGTTGATAGATTGGCTCGAAAGTTGAAAGAAGAGTACCAGTTTGAAGGGCAGAGGAAAACAAGTGCCAAGGCAAGAGCCAAGGGGAAAAAAACTCTGAAATAGTCATGTAGAGTAGTAAGAGCAGTAGCGGATTGTTTGCTATCTGCGACAGATCATGCAAGGGTTAGGTAAGTTAGTGGTGGGTAACATGCAGACGGATACCTTTGACGTGTCGAGGCGTTGTTACTCGGTGGCTGCAGCGGGCTGCCAGCGTTGACTTCTCGACCAGCATCAGCATACCTGTAACAGTTGCGTTCATCATCGGTTAGTTTCCGATTGGTCATATACCGGATTCACAGTGCAGGGTAGTGTTGGCGGTTTGTTTGTGGGGTAGTGTGCGAACTTGCTGGTTTCCCTGCTGTTGCCTGTTGGTCGGCTGTGATAACAGTGTTGCTGATGTGCAGGGGCTTGCCGATGTTGTCTCCTGTGAGTGCGTGTTAGCTCGCGTTAGGTGGTTATGCCCTAGCTAACAGTATCTTTGGTCGCTTATGCTTCCACCTATTTTGTGATCATAGTTCCCCAGATTAAGGATGAAACAATTGATCGAGTTCCTGTATAACCGTGTGGCGAGTTTTTTGAATACATGCTTGAGGGTTTCAAGGTGGTATTTATTGTGAAGGTCCATGGTGCGAGTGTAGCATGGAGCGTTGCTAATGATGCGTAGCACTCTGTTCTGTTTGATCTGCACGCGGTGCAGGCGTGTAGGAGCTGCATATCCCCAGACGGGAGCTGCGTACATCATCAGACGTCTTATCAGTGTCATGTATATGGACCTCGATACCCTTCTATTTAGTGTGCTTCCCCTGTTGAGCATTGGGTAGAGTTGTTTGAGCCTCGTGCGCACCCTGTTGGCAGCGTATTCTGTGTCCCTCGCTCCCCTCCCCATGTAAGTTTCCGGTCCAGCCAGACACCAATCTTTCTTTCTCTCGGAAACGTATTGGGTGTGCATGTAGAGTTAGCCGTCTACAGTGTTGATGTTTGCGCAGCAGTTTCGGTCTGCGTGTGAATAGAACTGCTTCGTAGTTGTCGATATTTACTTTAATACGCCATCGTTCCAACAAGGTTCGACAGTTCTAGGTGTTGCCGGCATGGTAGCTCAGCGTGTTCGGTCAGAGGGTTAGCTGCCACCTGTAATATAAAAAAAATGAGTGAATGGATCAACAAAGAACTTCAACGGACGTCAGGGGACGTCCGCTACGAACAGATGCAACGAACTATGACAAAAAAAGGTGCTGTCTGTAATCCTGAATTTACGTTCGTTTTCCAATCTTGCGCAAGGATGGTTGTGTCAACGACGTAGATGGCCAGTGTCGTGTTTTGTTTTGCTGGGAGATCATTAATGTAGAGGTTCAACAAGATGGACCCCAGTACGGTTCCGTGGGGTACTCCAGCTTCGATACCGTGTTATGTCGATTGTTTGCCCTCCAAGTCAGTATTGAAACACCTGTTCGTGAGATATGAGAGTAAGAACGTACCAGCCCGTCGGAGAAACCAGCATCGCTTAGTCTGTGTATGAGGCCGTTTTTCCAGAGACGGTCAAACGCTTTTTCGATGTCCAGGAACATTGCCCCTGTGGCTTTGTTCATGTTGTAGCCGAGTGTTGTATGTTCAGCTACCTGGAGGAGATGTTGTGTTGTTCAGTGGTGATTCCTCAAGCCGAATTGCTCCGGCCTTAGGGTGTCATTGGCGGTCCAGTACCTAGTAATGCGTTTTAGTATTACCTTCTCGACAGTCTTGCTGGGCGAGCGCAGAGGGAGCGGTCTTTCCCTGCTTCCTGAACATCAGGAACTTGGTCGGGGAAGTGTTGGTGTTGTAAGATGGCATTCTTTATGTGTGTAAGGTATTCTCCGGCTCTATCCATAAACTCCAGGAGGACACGGTTTTGAATACCATCGGGACCAGGGGCTTTCCTAGCATGGAATGCTTGACAGCCCAAGCGATTTAGTTTGTGCTGGTACGTCGGATTTTGTTGCCTGTGAGCTGGGGTACAAGTTGTGTAACCTCCTGGTCCGTTTCGAGTTTGAATACTGGGTCTGAAGGAGCCAGGTTTGGCATGAAGGACCCTGCAAGTGTTGTGGCCATAAGCTCTGCCTTCTCGTTCACGAAGTATGCAGGGCCGTCTGAGTGTTGTAGAGTAGGAATGTAATGTTTCTATCTGGTGAAGCGTCTAGATAGCTTCCACACGCCAGAACGTGTGGCATCTTACCCTAAGAGTTTCTACCCCCAACGCTCGTTTTTGATTGTTTGTGGTTCTTCCTGTTTTAGTCCCTGGAGTCTGTTAATGTGCAGTTTATAGAACGGACGCCTGGTGTGCTGCCGGTATCTCCTGAGGCAGTTCCTCATTGAGATAAGGCCCAGGATTTCCTGGGGCAAGGCTGTCGAGTGTTGTTGTGGTGTTGTATGTGGAATGGCGTTAGACATTGCGTCTTGGACAGCAGTAGAAAGAACATCCACTGCCCCATCAATTTGTGGCGTGTTGTGCGAGCTGGAGCTACGAGGGTTGTTTTTTAAGTAAGGGCCATTTTTATTTTTAAAAAAAGATACAAATACTTTTGTAAAAAAACTTTTATTTTCTGATTCTACACACTTTTACCTATTTTTCTATATAGTTGCCTTGTTTATTTAAGCACTTGTCATACCATACAACTAAGCTTTTAATTCCCTCTTCAAAGAATTCGGCGGCCTGCTCCGACAGCCAAGAGTTCACGGCCGCTTTCACTTCATTGTTCTCATTGAAGGGCTGCCCGCCAAGATGGTGTTTCAGGTACCGGAAAAGGTGAAAATCGCTAGGAGCAAGGTTGGGGCTGTATGGTGCATGGTCCAAAACTTCCCAGCCAAAAGAATCAATCAAATCCCGAGTCTTTTGAGAGGTGTGAGGTCTAGCGTTATCGTGCAGGAGCAAAACTCCTTTTGTCAGCATGCCGCGCCTTTTGTTTTGAATTGCTCTGCGGAGTTTCTTTAGAGTTGCACAGTAGGCATCTGAGTTGATTGTCATTCCTCGTGGCATAAAGTCCACTAGCAAAACACCGCTCCGGTCCCAGAATACAGTTGCCATAATCTTGCGCTTTGACAGCGTCTGTTTGGCTTTGACCTTGATGGGTGAGGTTGTGTGTCGCCATTCCATCGATTGTCGCTTGCTTTCGGGAGTGATATGGGATACCCATGTTTCATCTCCAGTGACAATTTGACTCAACATGTCGTCCCCTTCTTCCTCGTAATGAATCAAAAAGTCCAATGAAGTGGCAAATCTCTTCCCTTTGTGGTCCTCTGTGAGGAGTCTGGGTACCCACAGAGAACACAGTTTCTTAAAGTTTAGATTTTCAGACACAATTTTGTACAAAACCGATCTTGAAACTTGTGGAAATTCCAAAGAAAGAGTGGAAATTGTGAATCTTCTGTCCTCACGAATCTTTGTTTCGACTGCAGCCACCAAATCATCAGTGATCACAGAGGGCTGGCCTGAGCGTTCTTCGTCATGGACGTTTTGACAGCCATTTTTAAACTCTCTAACCCATTGATGCACTTTACCTCCACTCATTGCATTCAAGCCATAAACTTCTGTTAACTGACGATGAATTTCTGCAGCTGATAGGCTTCTCGCGGTCAAAAAACGTATCACTGACCGTATCTCACACGCGGCGGGCGATTCAATAATCGTAAACATTATAAAGTAGCACAGCGATGCGTGCACGTCAGCTACAGAGCTGCAACTTGCATCAGTGTGAACGGGAAGGATGCCGGCAAGTGGCGCGGTGGCTTGTTGCGGCGTCCGCGCGAACTACGGGACTATACGCGCGAACGGCCCTTACTTAAAAAACAACCCTCGTATCTTTGAATGCTGATGAACTGTGGTGTCGGTATACGCCGACTGCAGAGCGCCGCCATATACGCTATAGTCGCTTCGCGACGCGGCCCCCTACACGGGCAGAACTGTTTCCAACGTGCGTAGTTTCAATGCGGAATTTATGTCTTTTTTCGGCTCGCATTGAAGTCTTGACATATCAGTATTTATTCGTGGTAGGGCGTCAGACACAGTTATGACGGGTCAACGTAGTGAGCACGTTATTTTAAATGCTCTTATAGAAATAAAGTGGTGATGGTTAATAACTCGTAGCTCATGTGTTTTTGTATGTCGTGAACTCAATGCCTGCAATAATCCTGACAAAGTATACATTCAGGAGTAAACCTACTGCTCTTTTTTTATTGACAGGTCCTTCACCTTTTGTTATGCTCGGAGGATTAAGACCCTTTGGCGATAATCCATCTTTTAGCTTGACAGGTCCTTAACCTATTGTTTGCTTAAGTGGTTTTCCATGTCACCCCTACCCCTCCCAACCTCTTGGAAACCCAGCACCACTTCTGGAAGATTCTGCATCCTGACAAGACTCTCTCAAACAAGTACTGTAAAAGCACAGGCGTCCGGCACTATGTGATTATCAACAGCCCTCCCGTGGACGAAAGGGTTCGAAAGAAGTCACCGACACGGGTTGGTGTACTGTAATCAACGCCGCAGTCGATAGTGCAACAAGGAACATATGAGGATATGCTTAGGAGAGCCCATGAGAGATCGTTCTGGGCATCCATTTTGTTACAGCCGTATTGCCCATCCAATTTGTACACTACCGCAGATCCAGCAGAACCCTCGCATGCCTATATTGTGCAGCTGTTTATGAAATGAATCTATCACTCCTTATGTTCGGATATACTCGTCAATGCGTTGAAATTACTATTTATCACGTTAAATGTATCCTCCACTCACGACTCTACATATGTAAATTTTTTGCATGAATAGTAGTCTGAGTACTTCCCACAAACGTCTGGTGATGTATGGAAATATAAGCCACAGTACCTTTACGTTCAAGCAGCACAACATATCTGACTACCACTTATAGATATATAAAAAGAAAATGTATTATACATCGACACTCACACCAGCTGGGTGTCGTTTTCACACTGCCCAGTAGCAAAACAGCCGCTCGCTATCACATATTTGTCTATGAATAAATGATGTAATTACAGTTTAAAAAAGACCTAGAGTCTTTTCGTTTGTTTTATCGATTTCACCACTTCCACGAAACCTTTTCGTATTTTTGATATTTGTAAATCCTGCAACACACAGTGACGTCTTATATGTTCAGACAGCCAAGTCATTGTTGAAATGAATGCGGTTGAAATGAAGAAGTGTGTGGAATGTGCTCTCGGATATTTGTATGAAATTGATTACAGCATTGACACGTGAACAGTTTTGATTACTTCATGTTCCCTACACAACTTGTTCCATTATAATGTTATATACCTCACATAGATTTTATTTGCTACCTGACGTGTTTAAAAAGGGATGAACTCATTTCAAAGTATGAGCCCTTCTTTAACCAGTATGACTCGAATGCGCGATGCCACATAGATCGACCACCATCACTTAAGATGTATTGTATTGGCTGTATAGTTGAAAAGATCAATAATGATAATAATAATAATGTTTGTTTCGTAGCCAAGTAAGATGCTATTACTTTTTTAGTTATCTACTTCTTTACTTCATGGTTTCTATGATGATGAGCGAAGATAGTTCATATTTAAAGATATGGCATGCACTGACGATGCCGGAATAATAGACATTCCCAGCAAGGATTATATCACCGAGGTCTTTTCAGGATGTGAAATGTGCTAAAACACGCAAGAGTGTGAAGTGGTTAACACATTTCCACCGTGGAATTCACTGGGATGATGCTCGTATATTCTATAAAGATACGGTGACGTCGCTTCGATTATACGACCACACGGGAATGGCGGAGAAGATCTCATGGACGCGTTGAATCTTCAGGTTTACTGCTATTCAAGACCTGGAATTCTAGAGGTGTCCTGCTCTCCATCGACTCAAGAAGATGTGCGAAAATAGTGTTGCTGTGTCTGCTTATGAAAACGTAAAATTACTTTGAGAAATAAATGAATTTATACCTTATAAAATTCGTATGATTTCTCTTCACCCTGTTCTCACTTTGACAGTATACAGTATCATCCAGGTACTATGTCTATGGTTCTCCTAGAAATGATTTTAGACATGCTTGCCATATGTTACTGGAAGCAGACGCGGTCTCGTGCATCCTGCTCCCATAACCCAATTTGTGCTGCACGACAGGCGTAATTCCAGGCAACCATTCTACATATTTTGTTATTCTCTGTCTTAACTTCACTTCCATAACAGCACGCATCTTCATAAAAACTAATCATATATATATATATATACACAGTGCAATGGGGATAGGTTTTTTGTAAATAACAGCAAAGACGTATGGTAACGAATTTTTTTCGTTTAATCAGCTCACACAAATAGAGTTAAGTTCTTGAGATTACAATTCAGTTCTTGAGGTACAATATAGTTCTTGAGGTAAATTTGACTCTGCTATTCCAATGAAGAGATACATTTAACTTACATACTACTACAGTAACAACGGTTGAGCACTGATATATAAATCTACGCTAAAAGCTAATGCGGAGATACTTTTTTTACTACTACAACTGAATTCCACAGTCCCAGTAGCATAGCTTTTACAATAATTCTTATGAACTGTGCACACTTAGTAACTAATTTCCGAAGTCTAAATAGCGAAGTTTTTTTACAATAATACTAATTCTTGTGGACTGTGAGCTATATAGATATAAATACACTTAAAAACTAATATGAGTTCGATGGATATCGGCAGGTGAAAAATTATAAAATATTCTATTTACAAGACGCAAATGGTCTAACTAATTTATTTACAAGACACACATGCTGTGTAGCTATATACACTACTGGCCATTAAAATTGCTACACCAAGAAGAAATGCAGATGATAAACGGGTACTCATTGGGAAAATATATTATACTAGAACTGACATGAGATTTCATTTCCACGCAACTTGGGTGCATAGATACTGAGAAATTAGTACCCAGAACAACCACCTCTGTCCGTAATAACGGCCTTTATACGCCTGGGCATTGAGTCAAATAGAGCTTGGATGGCGTGTACAGGTGCAGCTGCCCATGCGGCTTCAACACGATACCACAGTTCATCAAGAGTTGTGACGCGTATTGTGACGAACCAGTTGCTCGGCCACCATTGACCAGACGTTTTCAATTGGTGAGAGATCTGGAGAATGTGCTGGCCAGGGCAGCAGTCGAACATTTTTTGTATCCAGAAAGGCCCGTACAGGACCTGCAACATGCGGTCGTGCATTATCCTGCTGAAATGTAGGGTTTCGCAGGGATCGAATGAAGGGAGGAGCCACGGGTCGTAACACATCTGAAATGTAACTTCCACTGTTCATAGTGTTGTCAATGCGAACAAGAGGTGACCGAGACGTGTAACCAATGGCACCCCATACCATCACGCCGGGTGATACGCCAGTATGGCGATGACGAATACACGCTTCCAATGTGCGTTCACCACGATGTCGCCAAACACGGATGCGACCATCATGATGCTGTAAACAGAACCTGGATTTATCCGAAAAAATGACGTTTTGCCATTCGTGCACCCAGGTTCGTCGTTGAGTACACCATCGCAGGCGCTCCTGTCTGTGACGCAGCGTCAAGGGTAACCGCAGCCATGGTCTCCGAGCTGATAGTCCATGCTGCTGCAAACGTCGTCGAACTGTTCGTTCAGATTGTTGTTGTCTTGCAAACATCCCCATCTGTTGACTCATGGAACGAGACGTGGCTGCACGATCCGTTACAGCCATGCGGATAAGATGCCTGTCATCTCGACTGCTAGTGATACAAGGCTGTTGGGATCCAGCACGACGTTCCGTATTACCCTCCTGAACCCACAGATCCCATATTCTTCTAACAGTCCTTGGATCTCGACCAACGCGAGCAGCAATGTCGCGAACGATAAACCGCAATCGCGATAGGGTACAATCCGACCTTTATCGAAGTCAGAAACGTGATGGTACGCATTTCTCCTCCTTACACGAGACATCACAACAACGTTGCACCAGGCAACGCCGGTCAACTGCTGTTTGTGTATGAGAAATCGGTTGGAAAGTTTCCTCATGTCAGCACGTAGTAGGTGTCGCCACCGGCGCCAACCTTGTGTGAGTGCTCTGAAAAGCTAATCATTTGCATGTCACAGCATCTTCTTCCTGTCGGCTGAATTTCGCGTCTGTAGCACGTCATCTTCGTGGTGTAGCAATTTTAATGACCAGTAGTGTATTTACAGGGTACACATACGTATGAATAAATAAATATACTAATTCTTTTTCTGTTTATGGTTTTTTTATAAATATAAATACTTTTTTTGTTTATGATTTTTTTAACTTTTTTACTTTTTCACACACACACACATGTTTAACTTTTTCTTTCACACATGGCGTGTGTGTATATCCACGTGTACATAGTACATATAAATAAATATTTGCAGTACATATAAATAAATATTTGCACGACACACACACACACACACACACACACACACACACACACACACACACACACACACCACGATAAAAGGGTCATACTACTATTCTCCAGACACACTCTCTCTCTCTCTCTCGCCGGCCGCGGTGGTCTAGCGGTTCAGGCGCTCAGTCCGGAACCGCGCGACTGCTACGGTCGCAGGTTCGAATCCTGCCTCGGGCATGGATGTGTGTGATGTGCTTAGGTTAGTTAGGTTTAAAGTAGATCTAAGTTCTAGGGGACTGATGACCACAGATGTTAAGTCCCATAATGCTCAGAACCATTTGAACCATTTCTCTCTCTCTCTCTCTCTTTCTCCCTCTCACTCAAGCAGAGTGCCTTCTCTCGCAACAAGTGAGTAGTGGGAGTACTGGAGAATTTCAACCCCGTCGTCACAAGTGAACCTTTTATCGTCATGAGGCGAGAGGCCGCATTTAGACTGCAGCACAGTGTACACTTCGTGTCCTCTCGATCGAATACTAGTTTGCCGTACCATATGCGGAGGCTGTGGTGCAGCACTGCGAACACCACTGTACAGACACCGCAAATAGTCTTCGATAGAGAGGGCTCTCGATGCCATATGACGCACGGCCTTAGCCCTCCTCTGCGTGGCACATTCCAATGTGTGATATGCATACATTTTGATCGTAGACCTACAAACTCCACAATCGGCAATCCATTCGCCACGTCATTCATAAGGCCGATAACGTTCTTGGTCTGTGGAACAATTCTATCAGGATTATCGGCCGTGTATGAGGACGTGTCGAATTCATTACCGCATTACTTCATATAGAGCACAGTTCTTCACCCAATAGATAAAGCTATCTGTATCCATATAACGTAATTTAGGATCTGCGAAATGTGTTTTCGCAAACTCATGATGAAAGCGGTACATGTGGAGTTTGGATAGGTCTAGTATGCAAATCCGCACAGTAATTAGATTTCATAAACTCTACAGCAGTCTTCGCCATCTCCACAGCAACAAAGTTCTTATTGGATATGGTGGTCCACTTAAAATTTGGTCTGGCAATTCATTTTCTTACGCCATAACGCCCAGCCCATTCAATTATAATAAAAATTTCACGTCGCTCGCTCCCTCAAATACTCCATTGTTTTACCGAAAATTGCATTATTCGTTATTTTATAAAAATCTTTCTCAAAGTCATACGTCGTGGAAGCTCTCTGTCTTGTATTCAAATCAATATGCTCCTTCAACCACAGGGGCTGCTGGGAGGAATAGCCCCAGTGATTCTAACCAGTTCCATATCCAAGCTGAGACACTGCTGGACATTACGAGAATGAATAATGTATCTCCGCATATTCCCTAGTTTTGTCATCAGTTTTGGCGTGGAACCTCATCGCGGAACTAGTTGCTGTGGACACAACGGAAAATCGGCGTGCGCATCATGCAAACTAATAGGGTATGTGAGCTCTGCCTCCACCACATACCCTACATCAGAATCAGTCGCCATACCGCTCATGATTTTTCCACCTAATCCCTTGCATTCGCCTTCGGGTAGCCATCGAAACTCACCAATCGGTAGCGATTGTTGCATGCGTGCCTGTTGCCTGTATAAGTTATTTACATCCATGTATATTATGTAACTCGAATCAAGGAATGCACTGAATCCGTTATCCATCTGTGGGTTATTTGCCTTCGCATACCTATGGACACATTGGCAAAGTCCCCCACGGATCCCTCACTCAAAGAAAAGAAGCATTTTAGCATCAGTAAATAATTCGATGTTGCTCTTCGTTTTCTTGTGCATTGCGTCCCAAGACAACTCTGGTGTTGTGTAATAAAAGGCGGGATCCAGAGAATATCTGATCGTGCATAGACTCTGGAATTTCTCGAAAACGTCCGCAATCAAGTGTACCTCTGCGTCCGTGTAAAGCTGTGCGTACTCTCCTAAAGTGGGGATGTTGAATTGCCGTCAGACATTCACAGCATATTCCTATTCTGCATCCGTTAGTTCTGGGCGATACACTCTGGAACCGCGCGACCGCTACGGTTGCAGTTACGAATGCTGCCTTGGGTAGCCTAATGGACAATCTTGAATGGACTGAAGGATTCACGAAGAAATTCGGACTGTACGAGGTGGACTTCAAAAGCCCGAACCGGACGAGAACTGCAAAGTATTCAGCCGCCTTCATGGCAAAAATCTTCCTTAGCAAGAAGATACCTGAGGAATACGGCTCCTTGAGTTTACTGGGCTAATGTTCCCTGTATCATTACCCTCGTTTAACGATTGGCATTTGATATTACTCATAACTTATGTTGCGTAAACTAAGACTTCCATAAAATATTTCAGTAGTTGTCTACGATCATGTACCATCGAAAACAGAGTAAGTGCATAATCTATTTTGAGGTTTTGATTTTCAGAGCAATGGGTGATTGCCTACAAGACTTTGTTTGCTACAGTCATAAGCGTTAGCAATATAAATAACTTTATAAAATTGGCAAAATGATAACTGTTGTGTCGGTAGCTGGGCCGACACCGTGAAGTTGAGATGGCTGAAAATGAACTCTAGACTAACGCTGTAGCCGATAGGGCACGCACGGCTAAAGCAGACGGGCGTGAAGTCTGGAACATGAGAACTTATAAATGAATAAGAAGAAAAGTATGTAGATGCTTATTACTTATCTTTTAATTAGTCCTTGGAATACATCTCTCTTCAATACTCGTAAGCTATAGGCACTGATACAAAGGGCGCCTTGCTAGTTCATAGCCATTAACTTAGCTGATGGCTATTCTGTCTCTCGGCTAATGAGAGACAAAGGCTTCGTACTTCTGGTCTGTAGCTAGGTTCTCGTACAACTGGGCGGTAGCTAGGTTCTCGTACAACTGGGCGGTAGCTTGGTTCTCGTACAACTGGGCGGTAGCTAGGTTCTCGTACAACTGGGGCGAGTGCTCTCTCGTATCACGAGACCTGCCTTGGTGGTGGCGCTAGGTCTGCGATTACACAGTGGCGACACGCGGGTCCGACATGTACTAAATGGACCGCGGCCGATTTAAGCTACCACCTAGCAAGTGTGGTGTCTGGCGGTGACACCACATTCCTCCCCCGCAAATCGGCGAACGGTCGTGTGATAAGGCTTCCGCCCGCCGTGGGGAGGACCACATGTTGACGTATGCGATGAGGTGGGGAGCCTAACAACAGGCGAGGCTGTGCCACCCGCACCCGGCCATACGGTCCGAGGGGAGCTAGGAAACGCCTGAAAAACTAGTCCAGGGTGCACGTCAACATGCGGTGTATGCGCCCGTAAAGAGACAGGAGTGACCGAAGAATCAACCTCCATTGCGTCGGGGTAGCCGACGCGCGATGACGTCATGTGGTCCGGAGCGGGCGGGAGTCCCATGGCGGAGGACAGCTGGTCACGGGAAGCGATCGGCGGCGCGTGACCCTGGGAGGCGCTTGGCGGCTGCAACGAAGCGTCGAATGCGGGCGGCGCCGGCGGGAGAACAAGCGGCGGCGGCGGCTGCTGCTGCTGCGGCGGCGGCGGCGGCGGCGGCGGCGGCGGCGCGTCGCCATGGGGCAAAATGGAAGGCATCGTCGGTAACACCTGGGGATGAGGCGAGCCAGTAGATGGGTCCCCAGGGCGCTGACCGGACGGCACCGTCGCTGAAAGCAGACGGGGAGCGGCAGAACCCGAGCGACGACAGAGGCGCAGCTGATTGAGATGCCGACGCACCTCACCAGAGGCCCCCAAAACCAAATACATCGCGCGGCCGAGGCAGCGAAGAATGCGCCCTGCGAGCCAACGCCGTGAACCTCGATAGTCGCGATAAAATACAACGTCGCCTGGAGCAAAAGCAGGAGTCTGCCGCTGCACAGGAACCTGATGCGGCGGATGCAGCCAAGACATCAAGGTGCGATGAGGACGACCGTGGAGCAACTCAGCCGGCGAGCGACCATCTCGGGGCTGAGAGCGATACGAAGACAAAAAGAGCAACAATGCGTCCTCCCGAGAATGCGACTCTTTCAATTTCAACATCTGTGACTTGAAAGTCCGGACCAATCGTTCAGCGGCACCGTTGGACTGAGGCGAAAACGGCGCGGATGTCAGATGTTGAATACCATTGGCCTGGCAGAATGACTGAAATTCTGCGGACATGAATTGTGGGCCATTGTCGGAAACAATAGTCTGCGGAAGACCTTCAATGCAAAAGATAGCAGACAACGCTTGGATGGTGGCGGAGGACGTCGTGGACGACATCCGGACAACAAAAGGAAAATTACTGAAGGCATCGACCAGAACCAACCATCGAGCATTCCAGAATGGACCAGCAAAATCAATGTGCAAGCGTTGCCAAGGGGAAGTGGCTTTTGGCCACGCAAAGACTTTCCGCGGCGGTGCGGACTGTTGTTCGGCACACGCCATGCAAGAAGAACACATATTCGTAATCGCAGCATCGATTCCGAACCAAGTACAGTGTTGACGAGCAAGTTGTTTCGTTCGCACTATACCCCAATGTCCTTGGTGAAGAAGCCGTAAAACAGAGGACTGTAACGAACGTGGGACCACGACTCTGGACTGATCAGTCTCAGAACGCAACAACAAAACACCACGTCGAACAAAAAGTCTCTCCTTGTGAGCAAAAAATCGGCGAACCAACGGATCCTCGATCCGAGACTTTGACAAAGGCCATTGCGTAGCAACAAAACGTAAAACAGTAGCAAGGACAGGGTCAGCAGCTGTGGCTGTAGCGACACGACGAAAATCAATCGGAAACGATTCGACCACTTCATCGGTTTCCGAATCAATGAACATGCAAGCAAGTTCGGAAGAATCGAATGCTTTATCCTCAGCAACAGGCAAACGGGACAACGCATCGGCGTTTCCGTGCTTAGCAGTGGACCGATACAAGATATCGTAGCGGTACTGCGAGAGGAAAATAGACCAGCGAATGAATTTCTGCGCTGTACGTGGAGGTACAGGCTTGGTCGGATGAAAAAGCGATGTCAAAGGTTTGTGGTCTGTGATGATGGTAAAGTGACGACCATACAAGAAATCATGGAACTTAGTAACACCAAACACGAGAGCCAAAGCTTCTTTCTCTATCTGTGAATAATTTCGTTGCGCAGACGAGAGCAATTTGGACGCAAAGGCAATAGAGCGATCATGGGAGCCAACTTTGTGCGCAAGCACAGCACCGATCCCGAAATCCGATGCATCTACCATCAACAAAAGGGGTTTCTGGGGATCGAATGGCGTAAGGCAAGTATTAGAAAGCAACGCCGATTTCAACTGGCGAAAGGCGCGTTCGCATTCCGTCGTCCAGAGAAACGGAACACCTTTACGGCGTAAGCGATGAAGTGGAGCTGAAATGGAAGAGGCACTGCGCAGAAAGCGATGATAATAGTTGATTTTACCCAACACTCTCTGTAGCTGTTTCACATTTTGAGGGGAAGGCAATTCTTGTATGGCACGGAGGTGCTCTGGACTCGGATGTATGCCTTGGGCATTAATGACATGTCCCAGGTATGGTAAGTCACGAGCAAAAAACACACATTTGTCCTTCCTCAAGCGAAGACCATTTTGTCGCAAGACCTGAAATAATGTTCGTAAGTTCGCAAGATGATCTTCTTCTGTCTGTCCGGAGATCACTATATCGTCCAGATAGTTTGCTGCAGTAGGGACCGACGCACAAATAGTTTGTAAATATTGCTGAAACAAGGCAGGGGCGGATGCACACCCGAATGGCAGTCTTTTGAAGCGGTACAATCCAAGATGCGTGTTAACCACCAAGACGCTCTGGGATTCGTCGTCCACCGGTATTTGCAAGTACGCATCGGCTAGGTCCAACTTTGAAAAATATTTTCCCGGGCACAGTTTAGCAAAAAGATCTTCCGGGCGGGGCAAAGGAAAAGTAGCAGTCACTAGCTGTGGATTCACTGTGGCCTTGAAGTCCACGCAAAGTCTCAATTTTCCGGAAGGTTTTGGCAAAATTACTAAGGGTGAGGCCCAGAGAGAAGCTTGCACACGTTCAATTACACCCTGTGATTCGAGATCGTGTAACGTTCTTGCGACCTCATCACGCAATGCGTGGGGAACATTGCGCGCCCTGAAAAATTTCGGTTGCGCGTTTACCTTCAGTTCTAAATGCGCTTCATAGTTTTTAGCGCAACCTAAGCCCGGTGCAAAAATGTCTGCAAATTCGTCACACAGCCGAGAAACACTGTCTGTAGGCACAGTCTGATTCACCGATAGGACCTGATTTACAATAGACATGTTAAACAACTGAAACAAGTCTAGCCCAAACAAGTTCACTGCAGAAGAAGAACGAAGAACGTAAAATGACACAAGTTTTGTTTGTCCCTTGTATGTTGCAAGAAGGCTGCACTGTCCTAACACAGGAATTGTCTGTCCGGAATATGTAGTTAGCTTAACATTTGCGGAACGCAACGGAGGTTTGCCCAGTTGTTTGTACGTGTCGTGATTGAGCAATGAAACTGCAGCTCCGGTATCGAGCTGGAATGGTATCACTTTGCCTTCAAAGTCTAAGTCCACAAAAAGTTTATTGTCCTGCTGACGACAAAAGCGACTGTTTTGTGCAATTTGAATAGACACTGGTACAGAATCACTTGCTAATTGACGTGATTTCCGGCGACGTCGACGCACAGTTTTTGTGGGACGAACACAGTTACTGTTAGAGAAAGTGTCACTGGACGAAGTGGAATTAACGACATGAATGTCCATAGGCGAAGGTCCACGAGCCTGAGTGTCCTTGGTTCGATTCCGGCGCGAAGCAAAGGGCCTGGAATGATTGTGATTGTCTGATCTGAGCTTTTTCTGGCAAACACTTTGAACATGTCCTTTCTTATTGCAGAAAAAGCAGATAGCTTGGCGTGACGGGCAATGTTCACGCGAATGTCTAGTAGCACACCGCGGGCATGATTTCACTGCATTTGTGGGCTGGCGCGGCACACCTGGCTTAGCACGCGGCGGTCGCTGTGTCGACGTGCACAAGGCCCGGTTACCGGGCCGCGCAGCGCGTCCAGCGGGCCGGTTAATGTTACACACGGCTGGCGAAGTTTCAAAAGATTCCTGAGCACAGTCAAGTGTGTCCTGTCTATCCAATATGTCTATCACTTGTTGAAGGGAGGGATTAACTAGTTTCAAAATTTGCTCCCGTATGCGAACATCAGAAACGTTCTGTGCAATTGCATCACGCACCATTGTATCTGAATAAGAAAGACCACAGTCACATTCAAAGGCACAGTCCCTAGTAAGTCCTTGCAATGTTGCTACCCACTCCCTATTAGTTTGACCGGCCGTACGTTTTGTACGAAAGAACGTATACCGTTTTGCAACCACATTAACTGTTTCTTTGAAATAGGCATCTAATGCAGACAAAATTTCCTCGTAGGACAGAGTTGCTACGTCTCGTCGGGGAAACAATTTCACTATCACACGGTATGTGGACACACCGACACAAGAAAGCAAAAACGGCTGCCGCTCATTACCTTGAATGCTGTAGGCAGCAAGGTGGAAGTTGAACTGGCGAGACCACTCGTGCCAGGTCTCATCGGCTGCCACGTATGGTCGAAAGGGAGGTGCAACAGCGTTTAGTGGCAGCGGTAGCGAAGAAGCGGCGGCGGCCGCATCGGTTTGAATGGTACGTTGACCCTGGACGAGCTGTCCAAGGGCATCCAGTAACGCCTGCGTCTGCTGATTCTGCAAGCGATAAAATTCGGACAGTACATCTGGAGAATGTGGCGAAGCCATGACACAATTAAATGTAAGCAATCAGAACACTTTAAATCGTCGCCAATGTTGTAAACGAATTAATACAAAATCCCATCCTCGTCGCCAATAAATGTTGTGTCGGTAGCTGGGCCGACACCGTGAAGTTGAGATGGCTGAAAATGAACTCTAGACTAACGCTGTAGCCGATAGGGCACGCACGGCTAAAGCAGACTGGCGTGAAGTCTGGAACATGAGAACTTATAAATGAATAAGAAGAAAAGTATGTAGATGCTTATTACTTATCTTTTAATTAGTCCTTGGAATACATCTCTCTTCAATACTCGTAAGCTATAGGCACTGATACAAAGGGCGCCTTGCTAGTTCATAGCCATTAACTTAGCTGATGGCTATTCTGTCTCTCGGCTAATGAGAGACAAAGGCTTCGTACTTCTGGTCTGTAGCTAGGTTCTCGTACAACTGGGCGGTAGCTTGGTTCTCGTACAACTGGGCGGTAGCTAGGTTCTCGTACAACTGGGGCGAGTGCTCTCTCGTATCACGAGACCTGCCTTGGTGGTGGCGCTAGGTCTGCGATTACACAGTGGCGACACGCGGGTCCGACATGTACTAAATGGACCGCGGCCGATTTAAGCTACCACCTAGCAAGTGTGGTGTCTGGCGGTGACACCACAATAACCACATGGCCGTGCTGAATAAACATAAGTGTAAGTGTTCGTTGTAATTTAGTTTGCTAAGTGCGCGCGCGCGCACATGTGTGTGTATATAAAAGAGAGTGAGAGAGAGGGGAAGGGGGGGGGGGGAGAGAAAGAGTAAATTCCTCAGTTGAAACTGTTGCAAGTCCGCCTTCTGTGACCATCTCCTGTCTAAACAGATGAAACAGTATAGATGTGTATGATGTCCTTAGGTTAGTTAGGTTTAAGTAGTTCTAACTTCTAGGGTACTGATGACCTCAGAAGTTAAGTCCCATCGTGCTCAGAGCCATTTGAACCATTTTGCATCCGTTATGGTATCACCTGCAAGGTTGCTGGAGAATGCAGTTATGTTGGATAGCCTGGTTTCGTTGAGTTTTCCCATACTATCCGCATATTCATATGGGAAAACCCCCTTCCTAGTCATATGATGAAACTTTTCCTCATCGGGAAATGCAACTCGAGTAATATGCACAGGTGTGTATCATTAAGTCGCCGTTACTCACACATGTAACAAAAAAATATTTGTGTGTCGTGCTAACAGACTGTTTTTTTTTTTTTTTTTTTTAATTATAAACTCAGTTTTGCCAGCTGCAACAACAGACCTGTCTCGCGGTGATTTTCTTCCTGCTCCAAAGCGTTGAAAAGGTACAGCGCTTAGCAACAGAAACTTAAAAATATGCTTAGACTAGAACAGTTTTGCGGTTTCTCCACCCATCTGCTTGGCTCCTGAAAACTGACTATGAATGGACGTACTGTAGCATATATTGCACTCTCAGTGGTTTCTTAGTCTGGGGAGATCTGCATGATCTGCGTGGTGATAGGTAGATCTATGGTAGCTATGCATGGAATGCACTAACGCAAACAATGACTTGGCTGTCTGAACATATATAAGACGTCACTGCGTGTTGCTGGATTTACAAGTATCAAAAATACGAAAAGGTTTCGTGAAATTGGTGAAATCGATAAAACAAACGAAAAGACGCTAGGTCATTTTTAAATTGTAATTACATCATTTATTCATCGACAAATATGTACAAATACGTGATACCGGGTGACTGTTTTGCTACTTGGCGGTGTGAAAACAGCACCCAGCTGGTGTGGGTGTGGATGTGGTATATATATATACAATGTTGACTGGAATACTCTCTTTAAAATTCTGAAGGTGGCAGGGGTAAAATACAGGGAGCGAAAAGCTATTTACAATTTGTACAGAAACCAGATGGCAGTTATAAGAGTCGAGAGACATCAAAGGGAAGCAGTGGTTGGGAAAGGAGTGAGACAGGGTAGTAACCTCTCCCCGATGTTATTCAATCTTTATATTGAGCAAGCAGTGAAGGAAACAAAAGAAAAATTCGGAGTAGGTATCAAAATCCATGAAGAAGAAATAAAAACATTGAGGTTCGACGATGACATTATAATTCTCTCAGAGACAACAAAGGACTTGGAAGAGCAGTTGAACGTAATGGATAGTGTCTTGAAAGGAGGATATAAGATGAACATCAACAAAAGCAAAACGTGGATAATGGAATGTAGTCTAATTAAGTCGGGTGATGCTGAGGGAATTAGATTAGGAAATGAGACACTTAAAGTAGTAAAGGAGTTTTGCTATTTGGGGAGCAAAATAACTGATGATGGTCGAAGTAGAGAGGATATAAAATGTCGACTGGCAATGGCAAGGAAAGCGTTTCTGAAGAAGAGAAATTTGTTAACATCGAGTATAGATTTAAGTGTCAGGAAGTCGTTTCTGAAAGTATTTGTATGGAGTGTAGCCATGTATGGAAGTGAAACATGGATGATAAATGGTTTGGACAAGATGAGAATAGAATATTTCGAAATGTGGTGCTATAGAAGAATGCTGAAGATTAGATGGGTAGATCACATAACTAATGAGGAGGTATTGAATAGAATTGGGGAGAAGAGGAGTTTGTGGCACAACTTGACCAGAAGAAGGGATCGGTTGGTAGGATATGTTCTGAGGCGTCAAGGGATCACCAATTTAGTATTGGAGGGCAGCGTGGAGGGTAAAAATCGTAGAGGGAGACCAAGAGATGAGTACACTACGCAGATTCAGAAGGATGTAGGTTGCAGTAGGTACTGGGAGATGAAGAAGCTAGCACAGGATAGAGTGGCATGGAGAGCTGCATCAAACCAGTCTCAGGACTGAAGAGCACAACAAATGGTAGCCAGATATGTTATGATGCTTGAACGTAAAGGTACTGCGGCTTATATTCCGATACATCACCCGACGTTTGTGGGAAGTACTCAGACAACTGTTCATGTAAAAAATTGACGTATTTCCAGTAGTGAGTGGAGGATAGATTTAGTAGTAGGGAGATGGGGTGCTGGCGCAAATTTTCAATCAAATGGATATCAAATTGATATGCAATTTAATTAAATTGATCAATCAATTAACCCTCCCGCCCGACCTCGATCACGCCCACCCCCACCCCAGATGACGTCATGTTTTTTTTTTTTTTTTTCTCAGCCTGCACGTGGGTCTCTGCCCCCATCGCCATCTATCCTATTTGAGGGAATTTCGAATTTTGGAGATAATTTCGAATTTTGGCTGGAACTGAGAATTTTGGTGGGACTTTCTTTGTCCCAGGGCTGTGCTGATGTCCCACCCCACCACAAACCAGTGAATTGGTGGGAAACTAAGTATGGTACTTCCCTTTCTGGAACTCGAACATCAGTCCTCATGGAAAGAAAGCCCAAGTGCACCACCTAACACAATTATACTACCAGAGGGGCTTGAAATAGGCAGTAGCCAATAGGAACGTAGTATCCGAGCACATCGGGGATATAAGGTGGGCCCAGCAGATCTGCAGCCTCAGTTGTAGTCAGTCAATCACCATGAAGCGCCAGTGGAGGTCGTCCAGCGCGGCCCCTGGCGCAGTAGCAACAAAAAAAAAAGGTTAAAATGGCTCTGAGCACTATGGGACTTAACTTCTGAGGTCATCAGTCCCCTAGAACTTAGAACTACTTAAACCTAACTAACGTAAGGACATCACACACATCCATGCCCGAGGCAGGATTCGAACCTGTGACCGTAGCGGTCGTGCGGTTCCAGCCTGTAGCGCCTAGAACCGCTCGGCCATTCCGGCCGGCAAGATGTAGTTTACGAGAAGATACCAATTAAGCCCTCTGCACCACTACTGTTCACTTAAGTGTATAATTTAACCGCTAATGGTTCGAAGCGCTCACATTTTGGTATAGAAGCAACCACAGACAGAGAGTGGCGTGTTGCGACAGAGATCGAGAACACAGCTAAGAGCGTTAAGTGCAGTTTACGGAGGTGAAATGGGATGAACTGTGTTGTGCAAAAGCCTACATCAAGCAGCCGTTGACCGCCGAGTGTAATTCGAGCTGTCCTCCTCCGGACGTTTACTGTGCTGCTCTAAACTCTATCCATTACAACAGTGAACAATGACCCTGCACTCCTTGTGAAATTGGGTGACACATCCATTTACTATATCTACAGCACTCCACCATTACAAACTTGTTCGGTCTACAGATGGTGCTATCCATTGTGTTGGAAAGACTGAACAGATGGCTGCCTTGTGCAGAGTATCTAAATATGAACAGTGTGCATGTAGATGACTTTGAACAGTGGGTGAATATGGTGCCAGCGAAAACTAATGCTGCCAATAAGTTTGAGATAAATACATGCTGAATTCTGTACTTATAAGAAGGCTTTATTTTCTATGTTCTGTACTGGCATTAAGATAAAGAAAGAAGCTGTTGAAGTAATGCATCCTGTGTATAATTACTGAATAAAAAATGTATATAGCAATGTATGTGCTTTTATTTCTTACCTGTCATTATATTGCAAGTACTAAAACTATTGCCACCAGTATTTTCACTGCAAACATGCAACAGCAGAAAATTATGTCATTTAAGTAAATTCTCCACAAAAGCCGGTGGCACACCAGTCCTGACATAGCTGGTATCATGGAAGGCCATCCTGTTCATTATATTCTATAAAAACCCATTGGACACCAGTACCTGATGTAGCAGGTATCATGGCAAGATGGGTGAAGCATCAAGACTTTGGTGGAAGCGACTGGAGCTGTGGCAGTGTGCAAGAAGATCGGAAGAAGAAGAATGGCGTACTCCTTCCAGACAACATATGTGCAATAATTGTAGGGCGCCAAGACAAATGTTTTCATTTCGCTGTTGAAACATCTGTATGGAGGCCACTATGAGCATGTATTTTCAAAAACACCGTTTCAGCCCAAGTACCAACTACACTATTGGCCATTAAAATTGCTACACCACGAAGATGACGTGCTACAGACGCGAAATTTAACTGACAGGAAGAAGATGCTGTGATATGCAAATGATTAGCTTTTCAGAGCACTCACACAAGGTTGGCGCCGGTGGCGACACATACAGCATGCTGACATGAGGAAACTTTCCAAGCGATTTCTCATACACAAACAGCAGTTGACCGGCGTTGCCTGGTGCAACGTTGTTGTGATGTCTCGTGTAAGGAGGAGAAATGCGTACCATCACGTTTCCGACTTCGATAAAGGTCGGATTGTAGCCTATCGCGATTGCGGTTTATCGTATCGCGACATTGCTGCTCGCGTTGGTCGAGATCCAAGGACTGTTAGCAGAATATGGGATCTGTGGGTTCAGGAGGGTAATACTGAACGACGTGCTGGATCCCAATAGCCTTGTATCACTAGCAGTCGAGATGACAGGCATCTTATCCGCATGGCTGTAACGGATCGTGCAGCCACGTCTCGGTCCCTGAGTCAACAGGTGGGGACGTTTGCAAGACAACAACAATCTGAACGAACAGTTCGACGACGTTTGCAGCAGCATGGACTATCAGCTCGGAGACCATGGCTGCGGTTACCCTTGACGCTGCGTCACAGACAGGAGCGCCTGCGATGGTGTACTCAACGACGAACCTGGGTGCACGAATGGCAAAACGTCATTTTTTCGGATAAATCCAGGTTCTGTTTACAGCATCATGATGGTCGCATTCGTGTTTGGCGACATCGCGGTGAAGGCACATTGGAAGCGTGTATTCGTCATTGCCATTCTGGCGTATCACCCGGCGTGATGGTATGGGGTGCCATTGGTTACACGTCTCGATCACCTCTTGTTCGCATTGACGGCACTTTGAACATTGGACGTTACATTTCAGATGTGTTACGACCCGTGGCTCTACCCTTCATCCGATCCCTGCGAAACCCTACATTTCAGCAGGATAATGCACGACCGCAAGTTGCAGGTCCTGTACGGGCCTTTCTGGATACAGAGAATGTTCGACTGCTGCCCTGGCCAGCACATTCTCCAGATCTCTCACCAACTGAAAACGTCTGGTCAATGGTGGCCGAGCAACTGGTTCGTCACAATACGCCAGTCACTACTCTTGATGAACTGTGGTATCGTGTTGAAGCTGCATGGGCAGCTGTACCTGTACACGCCATCCAAGCTCTATTTGACTCAATGCCCAGGTGTATCAAGGCCGTTATTACGGCCAGAGGTGGTCGTTCTGGGTACTGATTTGTCAGGATCTATGCACCCAAATTGCGTGAAAATGAAATCACATGTCAGTTCTAGTATAATAGATTTGTCCAATGAATACCCGTTTATCATCTTCATTTCTTCTTGGTGTAGCAATTTTAATGTCCAGTAGTCTGTTACAGGAGATACTGCAGTGTGTAGATGGTGTGACATACACAATATTCATCGAGAGCAGTGATATCCTTCCACCGGAAAAAGTAAAGCCAAAGACAGTGTTCATATTTGACGATGTTACTGCTGTGGAAAACCAAGATCCAATTCGGCGATATTTCTGTTTCGGTCATTGTATGGCTGTTGATGTATTTTATCTGTGACAAATGCAAAAGTAATTGTATCATTCAAACAGGACAATCTGAATTTAAAATAGGCTCACGTAGCAACTGGACATGTCGTTCAATGATTTTGTAAAGACATGTGCAGATTGCAGGAATCAATCGCAGTAGGGGTTTCTGGTTATTCATAAAACAAGGAAACTGAATGATGGCAGGTATAGACGGAACTTCCAGGAGTTCCTACGTATATATCCATGCAAAGAAGTGAGTACATCAGTATATGCATCACCACGGATAAATTCGCACGCATGCCGGGAGCTCAGTTTGATAGGATGGATGTGCATAAACAAAACATTCGTTTGTACTTGGACGCGAAAATTCAAACTCTCGAAAGTAAAGTTGTAGGCGTACGCAAGAAACTAGAGACGAATTGTCTGTGGGATCCTGCTTTGTCTGTGGGATCCTACTTTTTTAATTTTTTAATTTTTTTTTACGTCGTTACGTTCCCATCTCTGAGGGAGGTTAGCGGCCTGTTTGAAGGCATGCAGTGCCCTATTCAGCCATATGGTTGAGGTAAATCGTGTATATTCTTTATTTGAATAATTTTTGTATCTCGTGCGATATATGGGATTGGGGTGGTGCTATCTTGGATTCTGGGCCTTGTGGGGGAGGGGGATTTTAGTTTTCCCAATTAGGAGCAGAGGAGGGTGTTGGGGACAGTTCTGGCATTCGCCTTATAGCTGAGGGGAAATCTCCAAAAATCATGGTTGGAACTGCTGGTGTTGCCACCGATTGGTTGCTGCTTCTAGCACACTTTTCCTGCACGCGCTTCGATGGTGTTCGTCTTCGCTGATTCAGCTGCCTCGTGTCGTCTGTTTCCCTCGCACTGCCCGATTGTTAGCGCCGGTGGTGGTAGTCAAGAGTGGCGGCCGTCGTTCTGCTTCTTCTCTTTGAACCTGTTCTTCTCGATCCCTTTGCTTCCACATCTCCAGCCAGCTGCACTTATAGATATTCCGATCTTCTGGGTTTGGGCAAACTTCTCCCACTTTGTCATGGTACACTATGCATCTATTCTCTGTGATGACCTCCTTGGTCATCACTTCCTTGCTGACCAGAGTTGGCTTGTCTTCTCCCTACGTCTGTGAGGCGCGATTTGTCCGCAACTTCCTCACTGATCTCGTCTGCGTGGCTTGGTCACTTGTACTATCTTGTGCCTGAGATGCTTCCGTAGCACACGGTTGTGATTCCGTTTGCACCGCTATTCGCGGCCTGCGTTCATATGCCTTCCGCAATATGAGACAAGCAGCTTCCATCTCCGCATGCAGGCCATCTTGAAACGCGTTTCCGCGTGCGTGCGTGCGTTTCTTCTTCGCTGCTGTCCTTTCGTGCGCTGCCTTCTGCCACTGCGGCATCTTTGTCGTCTCGGCGGTCAGCCAGCCCGCCCCTTCACCACTCTCACTGGCGGTAGGGGTGGCCGGCCGCTCAAGGGGACGGCTAATTGCCATCTCGTTGTTCTTATGCTCTGGAGGCGAGCGCGCGGTTTTCTTGCGTCTCCTGCTCCGTCGTCCGTCTCTTGTACTAGGCATGTACTCCAGGTGCAGAGTTCTGCGCCTTGTCGGCGGTGTCGGCGCTGCCTGCGAAGGCCTTGCAGCCGCACCAGTTGGCCACGTGCGGCCCGCCACAGCGGAAGCACGTCGGCGTTTCTTCTCGTGGTCTTGTGCATGTGTGGCTGTCATGATTTCCAGCGCACTTGACAGAGTTCAACTGGTTCTGGCAGTGTTTTGCTTCATGCCCATCTTTTTGACACTTATAGCATGAGGACTGGTGTCCGGTTCCGCAGACAGAGGCTCCATTGTCACTTTGAAGCCCAAGGTGCTGTTAATCCCGTAGACTTGGTTCGCTAAGGGTGTCCCTTACATCGCTGGTATGTTCAGAGCCAGGATGAATAGTGGTGGCCTCCTCTTGTTAGTTCGGTTGTATAGCTTTGCCACTACGTTGCCGACACTGTCGTCACGTAGTGCTCTTTGTACCGTATCTTCGGAGCACAGCCAGAGGAGCCCTCTAAGGAGGGCCTTGACTGTTCCTTCTTCTATTTCGACTGGGGCTTCTCTTGTGCTTTTCATGGCTCCAGGATAGGTATGAACACCTTTAAGTCATACATGCAGCTCGACTGCGCTTCCAGTAAAGTGTCATTATCCAGACACTTCACCTTCAGCGGGCCTCTCGAGGCATTCTTCATTTTGTCGTGTCTGTCCCACCAATCGTCCCACCATTGTATATAGATCGGCGGGGATGGCAGCTTGTTGTCTTGGACAGATGGTTCTTCTTCGCGAGTTGTGTCTTCTACTTCGTTCCTCCGCAGAGATTCCTTCGCTCGACTGGCTACTAATCGTTACTATAGTCCTACTCTTGTTCGATTTCTTGCCCATGGTGCAGTGCACACGCTACACAACAATTTTGCGCTTGCCATTAAAACAGCAACATGACCATTTGCAGTGTGCGCGCGCTTTTCACCCGGCAATTCGACTGCTCGGACTCTAGGTGGCAGTTAACAGTAGCGGGCACTCAGCTACAGAAACCTGCTCGCCACGGTTGCTCAGGCGGAACTGCTGGCCGAGGCGGGCAGGATTGGCGCTTATATCCTTTTCTTCTAGAGGGCGCTCCTGTCGTGGTGATGTCCTAGTCAGCATGCTATTGGCTGACGTCGTCTCACAGCCCTCTCTGCTCTTGCGTTCTTTACCTTCGTGCTGGCGCTTGTCGATAGCCAGAATATTGTCATACCCTTCTGAGGCTGAACGGTACACTGAATGATAGGTTAATGCAATCGAGAAGAAAGTAAACGGCTTAACTGAAGGGGAAATGGCTGTTATTGAGAAAAGGACATTGTATGAACGGGTTAACGCAATTGGAAAGAAAATAGAAGACTTAACTGAAGGGAAAATAGCTGTTACCGCGAAGGCGGAGCAGTATAAGAAGAAGAAGAGGAGGTAAGTAAATCCTCATGCTGCACAGAAGTTCAATTAATACAGGGTGTTACAAAAAGGTACGGCCAAACTTTCAGGAAACATTCCTCACACACAAAGGAAGAAAATATGTTATGTGGACATATGTCCAGAAACGCTTACTTTCCATGTTAGAGCTCATTTTATTACTTTTCTTCAAATCACATTAATCATGGAATGGAAACACACAGCAACAGAACGTACCAGCGTGACTTCAAACACTTTGTTACAGGAAATGTTCAAAATGTCCTCCGTTAGCGAGGATACATGCATCCACCCTCCGTCGCATGGAATCCCTAATGCGCTGATGCAGCCCTGGAGAATGGCATATTGTGTCACAGCCGTCCACAATACGAGCACGAAGAGTCGCTACATTTGGTACCGGGATTGCGTAGACAAGAGCTTTCAAATGCCCCCATAAATAAAAGTGAAGAGGGTAGAGGTCAGGAGAGCGTGGAGGCCATGGAATTGGTCCGCCTCTACCAATCCATCGGTCACCGAATCTGTTGTTGAGAAGCGTACGAACACTTCGACTGAAATGTTCAGGAGCTTCATCGTGCATGAACAACATGTTGTGTCGTACTTGTAAAGGCAGATGTTCTAGCAGCACAGGCAGAGTTGTTGTTGTTGTGGTCTTCAGTCCTGAGACTGGTTTGATGCAGCTCTCCATGCTACTCTATCCTGTGCAAGCTTCTTCATCTCCCAGTACCTACTGCAACCTACATCCTTCTGAATCTGCTTAGTGTATTAATCTCTTGGTCTCCCTCTACGATTTTTACCCTCCACGCTGTCCTCCAATGCTAAATTTGTGATCCCTTCATGCCTCAAAACATGTCCTACCAACCGATCCCTTCTTCTAGTCAAGTTGTGCCACAAACTTCTCTTCTCCCCAATCCTATTCAATACCTCCTCATTAGTTACGTGATCTACCCACCTTATCTTCAGCATTCTTCTGTAGCACCACATTTCGAAAGCTTCTATTTTCTTCTTGTCCAAACTGGTTATTGTCCATGTTTCACTTCCATACATGGCTACACTCCATACAAATACTTTCAGACACGACTTCCTGACACTTAAATCTATACTCGATGTTAACAAATTTCTCTTCTTCAGAAACGATTTCCTTGCCATTGCCAGTCTACATTTTATATCCTCTCTACTTCGACCATCATCAGTTATTTTACTCCCTAAATAGCAAAACCCCTTTACTACTTTAAGTGTCTCATTTCCTAATCTAATCCCCTCAGCATCACCCGATTTAATTTGACTACATTCCATTATCCTCGTTTTGCTTTTGTTGATGTTCATCTTATATCCTCCTTTCAAGACACTGTCCTTTCCGTTCAACTGCTCTTCCAAGTCCTTTGCTGTCTCTGAGAGAATTACAATGTCATCGGCGAACCTCAAAGTTTTTACTTCTTCTCCATGAATTTTAATACCTACTCCGAATTTTTCTTTTGTTTCCTTCACTGCTTGCTAAATATACAGATTGAATAACATCGGGGAGAGGCTACAACCCTGTCTCACTCCTTTCCCAACCACTGCTTCCCTTTCATGCCCCTCGACTCTTATAACTGCCATCTGGTTTCTGTACAAATTGTAAATAGCCTTTCGCTCCCTGTATTTTACCCCTGCCACCTTCAGAATTTGAAAGTGAGTATTCCAGTTAACGTTGTCAAAAGCTTTCTCTAAGTCTACAAATGCTAGAAACGTAGGTTTGCCTTTTCTTAATCTTTCTTCTAAGATAAGTCGTAAGGTTAGTATTGCCTCACGTGTTCCAACATTTCTACGGAATCCAAACTGATCTTCCCCGAGGTCCGCTTCTACCAGTTTTTCCATTCGTCTGTAAAGAATTCGCGTTAGTACTTTGCAGCTGTGACTTATTAAACTGATAGTTCGGTAATTTTCACATCTGTCAACACCTGCTTTCTTTGGGACTGGAATTATTATATTCTTCTTGAAGTCTGTGGGTATTTCGCCTGTCTCATACATCTTGCTCACCAGATGGTAGAGTTTTGTCATGACTGGCTCTCCCAAGGCCATCAGTAGTTCTAATGGAATGTTGTCTACTCCCGGGGCCTTGTTTCGACTCAGGTCTTTCAGCGCTCTGTCAAACTCTTCACGCAGTATGTTATCTCCCATTTCTTCTTCATCTACATCCTCTTCCATTTCCATAATATTGTCCTCAAGTACATCGCCCTTGTATAAACCCTCTATATACTCCTTCCACCTTTCTGCCTTCCCTTCTTTGCTTAGAACTGGTTTGCCATCTGAGCTCTTGATATTCATACAAGTGGTTCTCTTCTCTCCACAGGTCTCTTTAATTTTCCTGTAGGCAGTATCTATCTTACCCCTAGTGAGATAAGCTTCTACATCCTTACATTTGTCCTCTAGCCATCCCTGCTTAGCCATTTTGCACTTCCTGTCGATCTCATTTTTGAGACGTTTGTATTCCTTTTTGCCTGCTTCATTTACTGCATTTTTATATTTTCTCCTTTCGTCAATTAAATACAATATTTCTTCTGTTACCCGAGGATTTCTACTAGCCCTCGTCATTTTACCTATTTGATCCTCTGCTGCCTTCACTACTTCATCCCTCAAAGCTACCCATCCTTCTTCTACTGTATTTCTTTCCCCAATTCCTGTCAATTGTTCCCTTATGCTCTCCCTAAAACTCTCTACAACATCTGGTTCTTTCAGTTTATCCAGGTCCCATCTCCTCAAATTCCTACCTTTTTGCAATTTCTTCAGTTTCAATCTGCAGTTCATAACCAATAGATTGTGGTCAGAATCCACATCTGCCCCTGGAAATGTCTTACAATTTAAAACCTGGTTCCTAAATCACTGTCTTACCATTATGTAATCTATCTGATACCTTTTAGTATCTCCAGGATTCTTCCAGGTATACGACCATCTTTCATGATTCTTGAACCAAGTGTTAGCCATGATTAAGTTATGCTCTGTGCAAAATTCTACAAGGTGGCTTCCTCTTTCATTTCTTCCCCCCAATCCATATTCACCTACTATGTTTCCTTCTCTCCCTTTTCCTACTGACGAATTCCAGTCACCCATGACTATTAAATTTTCGTCTCCCTTCACTACCTGAATAATTTCTTTTATCTCGTCATACATTTCATCAATTTCTTCATCATCTGCAGAGCTAGTTGGCATATAAACTTGTACTACTGTAGTAGGCATGGGCTTTGTTTCTATCTTGGCCACAATAATGCGTTCACTATGCTGTTTGTAGTAGCTAACCCGCACTCCTATTTTTTTATTCATTATTAAACCTACTCCTGCATTACCCCTATTTGATTTTGTATTTATAACCCTGTAATCACCTGACCAAAAGTCTTGTTCCTCCTGCCACCGAACTTCACTAATTCCCACTATATCTAACTTTAACCTATCCATTTCCCTTTTTAAATTTTCTAACCTACCTGCCTGATTAAGGGATCTGACATTCCACGCTCCGATCCGTAGAACGCCAATTTTCTTTCTCCTGATAACGACGTCCTCTTCAGTAGTCCCCGCCCGGAGATCCGAATGGGGGACTATTTTACCTCCGGAATATTTTACCCAAGAGGACGCCATCATCATTTAATCATACAGTAAAGCTGCATGTCCTCGGGAAAAACTACGGCTGTAGTTTCCCCTTGCTTTCAGCCGTTCGCAGTACCAGCACAGCAAGGCCGTTTTGGTTAATGTTACAAGCCAGATCAATCAATTATCCAGACTGTTGCCCCTGCAACTACTGAAAAGGCTGCTGCCCCTCTTCAGGAACCACACGTTTGTCTGGCCTCTCAACAGATACCCCTCCGTTGTGGTTGCACCTACGGTACGGCCATCTGTATCGCTGAGGCACGCAAGCCTCCCCACCAACGGCAAGGTCCATGGTTCATGGGGGGCACAGGTAGAGTATCCCGTATGAAATCATGATAACGTGCTCCATTGGGCGTAGGTGGAAGAACATGGGGCCCAATCAAGACATCACCAACAATGTCTGCCCAAATGTTCACAGAATATCTGTGTTGATGACGTGATTGCACAATTGCGTGCGGATTCTCGTCAACCCACACATGTTGTTTGTGAAAATTTACAATTTGATCACGTTGGAATGAAGCCTCATCCGTAAAGAGAACATTTGCACTGAAATGAGGATTGACACATTGTTGGATGAACCATTCGCAGAAGTGTACCCGTGGAGGCCAATCAGCTGCTGATAGTGCCTGCACACGCTGTACATGGTACGGAAACAACTGGTTCTCCCGTAGCACTCTCCAGACAGTGACGTGGCCAATGTTACCTTGTACAGCGGCAACTTCTCTGACGCTGACATTAGGGTTATCGTCAACTGCACGAAGAATTGCCTCGTCCATTGCAGGTGTCCTCGTCGTTCTAGGTCTTCCCCAGTCGCCAGTCATAGGCTGAAATGTTCCGTGCTCCCTAAGACGCCGATCAATTGCTTCGAACGTCTTCCTGTCGGGACACCTTCGTTCTGGAAATCTGTCTCGATACAAACGTACCGCGCCACGGCTATTGCCCCGTGCTAATCCATACATGAAATGGGCATCTGCCAACTCCGCATTTGTAAACACTGCACTGACTGTAAAACCACATTCGTGATGAACACTAACCTGTTGATGCTACGTACTGATGTGCTTGATGCTAGTACTGTAGAGCAATGAGTCGCATGTCAACACAAGCACCGAAGTCAACATTACCATCCTTCAATTGGGCCAACTGGCGGTGAATCGAGGAAGTACAGTACATACTGACGAAACTAAAATGAGCTCTAACATGGAAATTAAGCATTTCCGGACACATGTGCACATAACATCTTTTCTTTATTTGTGTGTGAGGAATGTTTCCTGAAAGTTTGGCCGTACCTTTTTGTAACACCCTGTATACACTGAGACGTCAGCTAAGTATAAAGTCATCAAGGCATGGAAGACCATTCACTAGAAGTTACGATTGCTGAGGTTAGGACATTTGGAGCGGGAGCAGACACTGAGACAAACCTTTAAACCAGTTACTGAATCTCTCGATAAACTCTCAACGAAATTCCGCAATGACGACAATGACGCTATTGCCGATTTCATTAACCGTCACAGAGACGCTAGGATAGACAAAACATTTGGTGGCAGTAGTGAAAAACCATACATGTGTGGGATGCAGCCTATAACTTTAAATGAAAAACCCATACAGATCGGTGATAAACAATTTCAAAGAACACCTGGTCTATTGAACTTTATTGTCCTAAGACCCACAAAAACTGTAAATTATTTGCCTAAAGGTCTGGAAATGTATCGTGAAATATTGCTTTTGATTGATCAGCTTAAGAATCCAAAAAGTCGAAGCAATATAAAATACAAATCCATTATAAAACCTATATTGATGAAAGAAATAGCAGTGGTGATGGTATTGACACTCAGCATAAAAGAGTGAGCAATCAACTCCCACAGAACATATATTATGACGACCGCAATGAGCTAATAGACCAGCTACGACTACTCATAGCATCAGCTGCCACTGGTAGTACAGCTCATTCGAATGAAGTTGTTTCAATAGTTTCTGAACTTATACAGAGAGGCATTGTCGAATAAGAATGATGACTGTAGTTCCAGAACGGCACAAACCAGCATGCAGAACATACCTTCAAATATATGTTATAATTGAAGGTTCGGACGATATCTGGCAGGTGGATCTTGTCGACATGAGGGGATATTCACGTGTGGATAACGGATTCAAATATATTTGAATGGTCATTGATACTAATTCTAAATTTGCCTGGGCGTTTCCCTTGAAAGCGAAAACAGGGAAGGATATCGAGCATGTGTTTGATGGATTGCTGCAGACAGGGATGAATCGAAGCCCAGACAACCTTCAAATGGATCACAGGTGTGAGTTCTACAACAGATATTTGAAGACTGTGATGGAGTGATGTAGAACACATCACTACTCGATGTCCACCCACCTGAAGGCGAGTATTGTGGGATGTCTGAACAGGACAGTGTAAGTATTAGGGCAAACAATGTATGGCCCCACTCTGCATTGTTGCCAAATGTACTCAAGATGGCGGATCCAAGATGGTGGCGATAGATATGGCAACATCGCAATGACATCAAGGCGGGAAGTTCAAAGTTCGATGGGAAAATAGGTCAATTGGGCTACCTCCACTAACCTAATCCCTCTCCTCCCCCCTCCCCAACCCTCCCCCCTCCTCACCCCTCCCCCACAAAATGATGGAAAGTTCAAATTCCAGCAGGATGATGCAACACACCACTAATCTAAGAAAATGGCGGGAAAAGGGTCACTCTGGCAGGAAAAGGACTCAGCCTGTGCTGGGCTGTTGGAGAGAGGAAGGAGTGTACTTCATTTATTTTGGAACAACTTATTTAGGGACAGATTTGACACAGTATATTCATTACATTGATACAAAACACTCGCTGTGATGTGCTTGGGGTCAAAATACACAGCCACAGACCTGCAAACTACTGGTAAATCGCCGAAATAATGCAGCACACTGATGTGCAGACACGCAAACAACTCGTAAATTACCGAAATAATGCAGTACACAGCATACAGAGCTGCAAATTACTCGTAGATCACCGAAGTAATGCAGCACAATGATGTGCAGACACGAAAACAACTCGTAAATTATCAAAATAAAGCATTTAAAAGGCTCTGTAAACACGTTCACTAAATGTAAATCACCAAAATAATGCGTGTGTAACGCTCTGGCAACACGCTCACAACGCTCAAACAGCAGAAAATAATGTAGTTCACAAACAGTCAGTGCACGTAAAAAATGCTTTCGAACTACCGTCAACCGCAACGTATCAGATGCACCAATGCGCGTATCTGACAAGTGGCAATGCTGCCGCGAGCTTCTGCCAGACAGATGAGCGGAGGGGCGTGAGCCCTTGCTCTGAGGCCACTATCGCCTACAGGCAGCATTTGAAAGTCTTGTCTATTTTCGGGTACGCATGTAGAGTTCTTCGAGTGTTATACTGACGTCACATGTCTATGTAAATTAGAGCCAAGTCACCCTCTGGGCTGCGCGCGTATTTACTGTAATACCTCTCTACCTGTGGATACTGACGTCACGGTCGCGCTATAGAAATCTGTTCCAATGCTTGCCAGAATAGCACAGGGTGCATTGTTCCTAATGGCCCCAACAGGACATGTGAGGCGCCTCCGGCCGTCCACGTGTTTACTTTGACTGACGCCTACCTGCAAGTCAGAGATATCGAAAAGTATTTATGAAAATGTTTGATCCAAATTATATTGAAGAATGAATATACAGACTAAAAGCAAATAGAGAAATGGAAAATTATACCAACATGTGTATTGTGGGTATATTAAAAGAATGGAACCAGCCAGATTATCTAGACATGTTGTGGTATACTACGAAATTCGCAGTAAAGTAAAAATTGCAACATAAAACAGTAAAAAAAGCGCCTGAAGGAAGAAGGACTAACACAACTTGATATATAAGCCTGGAAAATATTTAGACAGAAAATTCACGATTGGACAGTCTACCATGCATAGGGCTGCCACATCTAGCTGTGACCTCGTCAGGATAGTCTGAGATGGGGCAGGTGAAATGAAATAAAAAATTATTTACAACAATTGTTTTTTATTTAGAGCACAATTATATTGATCTTGTTACGTCAGAAGTAGTTGGTACACCATATTTTTAGGAAGATTTCACCTTTTTCAGCAAATCTTTTTTCCCTTTTACGTATTTATAAAACTCCATTCAAGTCAGCTTGTAACTAAACTGGCACTGTGAGATTGATTCCACAGTCTCTGGCATCAGTTAATTTCTTCATCAGTCCACTGGGTCTACATCGGCGGAAATATTCTTTCCACAGTGCCGTTGCATGCGAGAATAGGAAACAAATACTTGTATAATTTTAGAAGCTGGCATTTGCCTTCAGGATTTTCAGTTACCTTAAGAAAGTAAATCTAGCTTCCTTCCACAGAATGTTTGGACTTCCATTATTCTGAGTCACGCTTAGTTTCTGTGAATCTCTTCAGATACATATATTCCTGAAAACAACTGTCGCCTGGAATCTCCACATCATTTTACTTAGGTATATACAGTAATTGTGTTTTCAATCATCACCCAATCTGTCTTTTCAGATAGCATCATCCAGTCAAATACTTGATATTTATTAAAAGAAATATCCCATTTCTCTAAGTAATCAAATGCTATGGTACAGAAAGCCATTTCCTCTTCCTCAGATTTCGAAATCAAATAATTATTTCTCGGTTAGGGCTCTCATTCTTTAATTTCTTCAAATTCATCTTGGTTTCATGCCAATAAAATTGGCAGTCTTCCTTTCATTCAGACATCTTTGAGCATCGATTAATATGTTTCTTATTTCAACTAACGGGACTTTATTCTTCTCCATGCTTTCTCCATTTTCTTCATAGAGAGCCAAGTTAGACCGGAAAAACATGAAGAAGATCGGAACAACTTGTTCTGATGTGGGGAAAAGAGGCCATTCTGAGGAAATGAAAGCAACATTGGCACAAATGAAAGCTGAAACAAAGTGCTGAAAACGCCCCAAGTTCTACATTGCATGGACCAGTGGGGCCAACATCTGAATAACAAAAACAACAACAATAACAATAGTAATAATAATAATAATAATAATTTGTTTGCATCAGTGTTTAGTTCATTGTTTTAACATAATCTTCTACAAACCGCAGTTCAGAGACAAATATTATATGAAATGTATTTGGTAAAGTGTAGCAGATTTAGGAACTATAATAGCAACAAAGTTTCACAACTCGACAGCCTCATAATGAACAGAATATAAAACTCAAGTGGGCACTCACTTCTATTGGTACTCACTCATGGCTACGACTCTGAACACAATTTGTAGACTATGGCCTACTATCATGAAAGTCAGTCTTTCAGTAACTTTTTTCTTTTATTGATGGCAGGTCTTTCACTTTCTGTCTTGCCTTAATCATTTTTATATTGTTTGCCACTTCTACTTGTGGTCAGGCGAACCATGTAGGATATTTATTGTTGGTGACATTTATGTAAGCATGTGAATGAACGCCTTTACCAAGATGTACCCTGGTTCAACATAGCATAGCCACGCCATTTCAGAAAATCGAAATTTTGATGCTACTTTATTCGCAGAGATTTAACTGAGAAACTCAAAATAGTTGTATCCAAAAAAAAAAAAAAATAAACACTTGTAGCAAAATGTTGGGGGAAGTTATGACCTTTAGACAACTCCCCCCCCCTTCCCCCACATCTTTCGGATGAGCTCCTGTTCCGTACTTGTGTATATCAACAAACGACTTTTTGGTGACCTTTGGTAATAATGTAAAGTAAATACGCTCTGTCGACAAAACCGTGTCGCAATTTTGTAATTATACGCAGAAGACCAGAACGGAATAAAACGTCCAACTAAAACTCCTGTGCCAATTAGTAATGAGTAAAACATGGTTTAATAATACTGCTGCTATTTGCAGCCATTCTTCCTCAGTTGATACTTGAGTTGTGTTTATCATATGAACAAATGCTAACCGTCTTGAGCAATTAAATATTTGATATTACAAGGAATGTATTCTTCATATGTTCGAAAAGTACATGCAATTACATACCACTGCGCTATTATTTACAGGGTTTAAGATGCTACATTATCTTACACACACAATTATAAACAGTATTATTAGCTTCAAGCCAAAATTGCTAATGACTACATTTGTCCTGAAAAAAAAAAAATGGGCATCGCACGCCCATAGAGTGTGTGCTATTTGGATGAACTACCTCTGGTTGCTGCACAGAGACAGCGCATGAGCAAGCGCTTCGAGCGTTCTCCTGCCGTCTAACGAATACAGTTGGCAACAAGCAAAAGGTTTTTAACCCACCAAGTGGAAATTGAGATAGGTTACTCGAGTATAAAGTCGGTAGAAAAACAGACATGGAAAAACAAAAAGAAGGCACATACTCTAATTTTTGTCGCTGAAATCAATTACACAATTAATAGATTCCTCAGAAATAATAATTACGTATTTATGTTGTACATTTTACCACAAATGACGCATGTCTTCTCACTTCTGTTCTTTACTAAGGGCTGTTATAAATACACATGGAATATTAATCACAAGCTTTAACCTCACCATTTATGGTCGTCTTATCCACCTCACTCCTACCCTGAAATACCTTGGCCTCATGCTCGACCACCAACTCACATGGACTCCCCATCTCCTTACGATTCAACATAAAGCCCACAATAGACTCCACCTCCTAAAACTCCTGTCTGGCCAGAATTGGGGACTGCATCCTTCCGCCATCCTTCACAGCTACAAATCCTTCACCCACCCCGTTCTTTGTTATGCCATCGTCGTCTGGATTTCCACTCTGCCCAGATTCTATAAAGCCCTCTAAATCCTTGACCACCATGCACTCCACCTCACCTTCCGTATCCACCTTCCGTCCCCCACACAGATCCTCTACGACCTCATCCCCATTCCAAATCTTCTCCTTTTCCTCGAAACCTTCCACATTATAGACCTGACCCCACCACACCCTGGTGTCTCCTATCCTCTCTACCCCCAGGCTGTTGCTGCGCCATTACTGTGGTGTGTCACCATCTCTCCATCTCCACACCCTCCACCTCCCTTCCCGACGCAAATTTTGGCACCTACCCCTCATGGATGATGAGCTTCACCCTGATATCTACTCCTCCTGCCAACTCTAACTCAATCATCCCTTTACCCCTCGTCAAGGCACCCTCTCATCTCATCTTCCTTTTCCTTGAGCGTTTTTTTTCCTCCCTTCTCTGCCCCCTCCAATTCCAGTGTATCCCTTCTGCGTCTCTCCACTCCCTCCTGACTTGCCTTCCCTCTATAACTCTTACTTGGCCCATCTTCTAGCCCTTGTATGCCCCCAACCCCCTTTCTCTTCATCCCACCCACTCCAGCCCTCCATCCCCCGCTGGCCCTTTCTCTCCCCTCTTTTCCCTCCTCTCAGGCCTCCCCTCCATCGGCAGGTCCCTCTCAGACGTTTTTATTCTTCGTCATATGTGCTCCATCTTGTGCAGTGGTTTTAAAGTGTCTTCGTTCTGGAGTGTTTTAATACTGTGGCCAACTTTTGACTTGTGTGTGTGACTTCAGTGTATTTTATGTGCTCCACAAATAGCCAATATATTTTCTATCTTTAAGTGGACTTTTTTTAACTGTGCCATATGAATGTCTCCAGGTAAGTGTCTCCCCTTATTATGTTCTTATGTCCCCCTTTTCATCGCTTTTTATATGTTTCATTTTCATCTTTTTATTAAATGTATCACTTGGCTGAAGAGCAGTGGATTGTGCCACTGCCAGCCCTCTCCTGTGCATATGGGGCAGGGGAGTGAAACCACAATAAAGGAAAAAAATTAATCATAGCGATGAAGGACATCTAATTAAATCTGCACGTTATGGAAAGAGTGGCGATTAGTGCTGGTGCAATTGAAGCACGAGCGGAAAGCGTTATAAAGTTGGGAAAGATTTATCAGATAAGTTAAGTGAGGCCTCATATTGCTGGTTGCGTGGTTATTAGAGTTGTAACATCACTCTTAAAAAACAATGAAGCAGTACATCGATGACTTTCCAGTGTTTCTATATAGTTTAGAAATATTAGAAAAAATGATCTTATTTTTAATTACTATAAGAAAAGAACATAATATATAAGAATAAAACATCTCTGACCAGAGATATTTTAAAGCATAAAGGAAACTGAAACAGTCACCTATTTTTCTCACAAACCTACCCAACTTCCCATACGTTAACTTACATTAGGCGCAATGATACCTACTGATGTGATGATCAACTATCTTCATGTGAATTGTATTATGAAACTAAATAAAATGGATCTTGTAAGGAAAACAAGTGCTGGCCTTGCATAGATACGACGACGATGGGAACATACACTTTTGCAAGTTTTGGGAAAAGTAACTGCATGTTCTTCCAAATTAACATTGAGGTCTTTTTTTGTTGAACCGCAGTACACTAATGCTTCCAACAGATGCTAACTTATTTTTCATATTTATATGTGCCAACTGCTTGTAGTATTTCCAGATGTCAAACTCTAAATCTTCTTTATCAAACTCATCGGATTTATCTTTCTTGATCGAAGGTACATTAAATTCACGTGCATATTTCTTTACATAACCTTTAATTTAGCAACAACATCTTTGAAGAGCATGAGTTTGAATGTTGGGTCAAGAGTTGTTGAAATTGTCAGAATGGCGAAATGTTCTAAGTAGCCGAACTTTCTTACTGGTTGTTTCTTTATTTCGTGTTGTAACTGAAGAAACATTTCATTTCTAGGTTTCACATTTTCGACTGTGTCTCGAACACAGCTAACACAGCTGACTAAAGGGATCACTCTGCTTGCTGTATCGTAAGCGCCCCCTGAAATTTCATCGATAATTTTTCAAATAGTCGTAGCAATGCGTCATTTCTTTGACACACGCTAACACGCTGCTAGAAACTAGTGGGGGAGTCTCAGGTATAGTTGAAAGTACCGCTCCCACAATGGACTCTCCAGGAAATCACTATAACATATACGGAGTGAATCAGGTAAGACATAACACCCATTTTCTTTCCTGAAGAGTTCTTGGTATCGAAACGAAGATTTCGGCAAATCAATGTACGCTAAGGGACAAGAATTTTGGTATGTGATAAAGTGTCTTACTCATGTATCAGTGGAGATACTGAAGCAAGTATTTATTTAAAATAAATGATATACTTGCTAACGGCATCCGAAAGTGCTTGGAAAGACGGATACAGTGATAGAAGGCAAGTTAATGTTGAGGTTGAAACTCTTCGCAAAAGGATCTGAGAAATGCGCTAAAATTGGAAAGATGTGATGACAGTCAGCTAGTGCAGTGTAAACACAGCTAAGTAATGCTCTCATGCTAGGCTCTACTGTTTTATGATGCAAAACAGGCTTACTGTATTAAGATAAAACCTTATTTCCTATACGACATAAAAACGCAATCAGCTATGATTTTTGAACATGGAATTACTGCATATGCTAGTTTCTCACGCATCAGATGGTGCTCAGGAAAACTATTTCAAATGTCTGTGTGTTGCCAGGTTTTTCGTGGAAACAACTATAGTTTCTTCAGGTGGTTTTCCGTATAAACCCTCCCCATTGCTCCTTACTTACCAAAACTGGAACAGAAACGGCGGTCATTCATACATCATAATGACAAACAGCCCCATTCAGGGGAAAAAAGAAAACTAGGAAACTACTACTTCTACTTTCTCAGATTTGAAATAATAATAATAATAATAATAATAACCCCGTGGAGGCCCGGGAAAAGAATAGGCCTTTGGTATGTTCTGCCACTCGTAAAAGGCGACGAAAAGAACAAACCACTAATAGGGCTAACCCCCCTTTTAGTGTGATTAGTTGGTTCAGGACAGAACTAATGAAGCCTCGGACAAGCGCTGTCATGGTCGGGGACGACGCTTGAACCCTATGCCCGTCCACAATGGTAGCGACACTGTTAGCCACACGGAAAATGATTTAAATCCAAATAGAGGTGTTTTGCAGGATATACTTCCAGCAACCACTCTAGAAGGAAAACAAAGACAGAGGATGAGATGGTCAGATGAAGTTAACCGACACCTCATGTTCTGTTATTACCAAGCAACAAACTTAGGAATAAACACAACTGGATACAGATCACAAGTATACACAACATTTATTACCATATTCCCAGAATTAAAATTTTTAACTGAACAACGACTAGCTGATCAGATCCGTGTAACAATAAAAAATAACAGGATACTCCAGTCAGAATTAGAAAACATCAAACAACAAGTACAACAAATACTAGAACAAAATAATGTGCAATCAGAAGGAGAAGAAACTACAGTAATGGACTCAAACATCTCAGAGCAAACAAACAAAGAACAACATGCATCAATTAAACAATCAGAGGAAAACGAAATCTTAAGACAGCCACCAGAACAAGCACAAATAGAACATGAAGTGACACAAATGTTAGATATCCAAGAAAAATTTCAGCTGAGATATATAGAATACAAAGACACAAATACAGACATTAGACCATTCTTCCATAGACCACCAAATAACCCACAAGTCGAAACAACAGTAACAACTATCAACACAATCATACACAACAAAATAAATGAAAATACAACTATGGAAGAGTTACAACTACTGATTTATATAGGAGCACTCACTACACTAAATATACACACTAGGCAGAGATCAGAACCAACCAAGACACAGAAGAAACCCACAAAACCAGCATGGCAACACAGGCTACAGATCAGAACAGAAAAACTGAGAAAAGACATCGGACAGTTAACACAATTTATAAGAAATGAAATATCAGACAAAAAACGAAAAAGGTTAGGTACAATCTCACAACAAGAAGTGATAGAGCAGTTAGATGAAAAAAGCAGAAATTACAAGCATTCGCCAAACGACTTAGAAGATAACAAAAAAAGTGAAAATAGAAGGAAACAAAACCAAACATTCAACACAAACAAAAAGAACTTTTACCAGACAATAGATACCACACACATTAAAATAGACTATCCACCAAACATAACAGACATGGAACACTTCTGGAGCAACATATGGTCAAACCCGGTACAGCATAACAGGCATGCATGGTGGATACAAGCAGAAACAGACACATACAAGATGATACCACAAATGCCTGAAGTGATAATTTTGCAACATGAAGTCACCCAAGCAATTAATTCTACTCACAATTGGAAAGCCCCTGGAAAAGATAAAATAGCAAATTTCTGGCCAAAGAAGTTCACCTCAACACATTCACATCTAACTAAATTATTTAACAGCTACATTGCAGACCCATACACATTCCCTGATACACTTACACATGGAATAACTTATCTGAAACTTAAAGATCAAGTAGACACAGCAAAACCAGCAAAATATCCCCCCATAACATGCCTACCAATAATATACAATATATTAACTTCAGTCATTACACAGAAATTAATGACACATACAACACAGAGCAAAATTGTAAATGAAGAACAAAATGGCTGTTGCAAAGGAGCACGAGGATGTAAAGAGCAACTGATAATAGATGCAGAGGTGACATATCAAGCTAAAACTAAACAAAGGTCGCTACACTATGCATACATTGATTACCAAAAAGCTTTTGATAGTGTACCCCACTCATGGTTACTACAAATATTGGAAATACACAAAGCAGATCCTAAATTGATACAGTTCCTAAACATAGTAATGAAAAATTGGAAAACCACACTTAATATCCAAACAAATTCAAATAATATTACATCACAGCCAATACAGATTAAGTGTGGAGTATACCAAGGAGACTCATTAAGTCCTTTCTGGTTCTGCCTTGCTCTGAACCCACTATCCAACATACTAAATAATACAAATTATGGATACAATATTACTGGAACATACCAACAAAAAATCACACATTTGCTATACATGGATGATCTAAAACTGCTGGCAGCAACAAATCAACAACTCAACCAATTGCTAAAGATAACAGAAGTATTCAGCAATGATATAAATATGGCTTTTGGAACAGACAAATGTAAGAAAAATAGCATAGTCAAGGGAAAACACACTAAACAAGAAGATTACATATTAGATAACCACAGCGACTGCATAGAAGCGATGGAAAAACAGATGCCTATAAATATCTAGGATACAGACAAAAAATAGGACTAGATAATACAAATATTAAAGAAGAACTAAAAGAAAAATATAGACAAAGACTAACAAAAATACTGAAAACAGAATTGACAGCAAGAAACAAGACAAAAGCTATAAATACTTATGCTATACTAATATTGACCTACTCATTTGGAGTAGTGAAATGGAGTAACACAGACCTAGAAGCACTCAATACACTTACACGATCACAATGCCACAAATATAGAATACATCACATACATTCAGCAACAGAGAGATTCACATTAAACAGAAAGGAAGGAGGAATTGGATTTATCGACATAAAAAACCTACATTATGGACAGGTAGACAATTTAAGAAAATTCTTTATAGAACGAGCAGAAACTAGCAAAATACACAAAGCAATCACTCATATAAATACATCGGCTACAACACTACAATTTCATAACCACCTCTACAACCCTTTAGATCACATAACATCAACAGATACGAAGAAAGTAAATTGGAAAAAGAAAACACTACATGGCAAGCACCCGTATCATCTAACACAGCCACACATAGATCAAGATGCATCCAACACATGGCTCAGAAAAGGGAATATATACAGTGAGATGGAAGGATTCATGATTGCAATACAGGATCAAACAATAAACACCAGATATTACAGCAAGCATATTATTAAAGATCCCAATACCACAACAGATAAATGCAGACTTTGCAAACAACAAATAGAAACAGTAGATCACATCACAAGCGGATGTACAATACTAGCAAGTACAGAATACCCCAGAAGACATGACAATGTAGCAAAAGTAATACATCAACAACTTGCCATACAACATAAACTAATAAAACAACACGTTCCCACATACAAGTATGCACCACAAAATGTACTGGAGAATGATGAATACAAATTATACTGGAACAGAACCATTATAACAGATAAAACAACACCACATAACAAACCTGACATGATACTCACCAATAAAAAGAAGAAATTAACACAACTAATCGAAACATCTATACCCAATACAACAAATATACAGAAGAAAACAGAAGAAAAAATTGAAAAGTACATCCATCTGGCTGAGGAAGTCAAGGACGTGTGGCATCAGGATAAAGTTGACATTATACCGATTATACTATCAACTACAGGAGTCATACCACACAATATCCACCAGTACATCAACGCAATACAGCTACATCCAAACTTATATGTACAACTACAGAAATCTGTAATTATTGATACTTGTTCAATTGCCCAAAAGTTCCTAAATGCAATTTACATACACCGTAAAGTTAAAAGGAAGTCACGCTTGATCAAGGTCTGCATCACCTTTCATTTTTAACCAGACATAACGTCTGAGACAGGAAAGAGAAATAATAATAATATATGACCTGTCTACGCCTGGAGAAGACTGAATGCTTCTTAAGGTAAACCACCTGCTGTCACACAGATGTGTTTATAAACACTACTCGAAATTTTAAATAGATAGATACCCTTTGCATAAAGTTTATCCAGAATGAGTGACGACATGTCACCCAATAAACAAATACCATCCAAACCGTCAGGGTCTGAAGTTAAGTTTTCATGAAGCTGTGTGGCATCCCCTGGAATGAAATGTATTGTCGATTTTATATCCTGCAATTTTGGTGGTGATACTGATTTATCATTTGACTGTAAAGGTACCAAGAATGCCCTTACGTCTGAGGAAGACTTTGGGCGGCCTGCAGCACGTCTCTGAATATTTACTTCAACGAAATTTTGATTGAAGTTCTTGGTCATGAGGACTGAATAAGGTTTCTCCTTGGCTATTCTTATTTGATGAAGCTCTAGCCAGTTAACTGTGTTATTGTGTATGTCATGCCTTCTGTTGGCCATGTTTTTCTTTCTAACGTTGAAGTACTCCAAAATTTTTCCTTTGCCCTCCCATGGACTGGACGAGGGCGCTTCCTTTTTTGCATTACAGTGATGTAATTTTCTGGCGTACATACAGCCTTTGTTACATTTTTAGTGCACTTTCTATGTAATCAAGGTCGATTTCATTGGATAAGAATGAATGACTGGAAATAAGAAATTTTAGGGTAATTGTTTCAATGGTGGTATTTTCCTGTAGAGCATTCTTTAACATCAGAATCATTTTCATGTTTATCTTCTGCCCTCTACAAGAATTAGATCACAAAATTAATGACTTAACTCGTTCACTAACATTGCTAAGAATGTGTCTTCTCAGGCAGGATTCTACTTCTTGAACTCTATGGCCACGAACTCTTTCAATCCACACATAACAGTGAGCTTCGTTATTTTTTCCTGTGTTGATTGAACAGTCATACAAGAAGAGTTACCGTTTATAAAAAATTATATTACTTGGAATTCGGGGTAAGAGTAAAGTTTTCCCCTAGTCAAATGTGATGGGTTCCGTTTCTTCATCTACTATTGATGTTCTCATATCTTGTTTCAGTTACTTTTGTATTTTCTCTGCTTCACTTACATATATCCTATAATCCGCCTTGAGCTGCTCCTTACTAACTTCATTATTTGTGGAGTGAATTTCTGCATTAAGCCTGTCACAGACATGGCATGTGTCTTCTTCATTCTGTTCCTTCTGGGAGTGAAATTGCTGATAAAGATAACTTTGTATTTAGAGAAAGCAATGTTGTTATCGTATTCTTTTGTACGCAAGTCATCCATCTTACTCACAGTTAAGTCTGGTGTAAGGAATTTTGCATCTGTGTTGTTCCTATTCTAATGGTTTACATATTTTGGGAATTCCTCTATATGTTTCATTATATCCTGAGTCTGCCTATCTGTTATTCTGTTGTCCCCACCATTATTTTTCCTTTTGTCAAAAAATGATAGTACTGAGTGGGCTTCAACATGCAGTATTCACTCTTTTCGTTGAAATTCGTGTTTGACAGAAGAAGTCCCTGTAAACTTCGGTTTAATTGATTCTGTATGCTCATACTTACTACTGGCACTACCTCTGTGTCGGCTGACTGCAAGTTGTTGAACCATATTGCACAACAGTGATACTATAATGTTATAACCACTGGCGTTCCACAATTTATTAAAACAGGCTTTGTTCTATCAATGCTTATTTCCGCATTGCATGTTTTTTCTGCAGTTATTATATATAATCATGGAACAGCTTTGGTTCTACAGCTTGCTTCGAAACATTAATACAGCTTGTGTTAATATTTCTTCTCTTTCTTCTTTCTTGTCTTGATAATCCTCTGAACTTTCTCTTCCTCCCTTTCTTGGTTCCCCTTTCTCTCATGGCCATTAATAACCCTATTTTCACTCTCACTGTCTGTACTGTGCTCAATATTTGAAAGAGCACCTTTATCACACTGAGACAAGCCTAACTTCTTTATGTCACCATTCTTGGAATCAGAAATTATTGTAACTGAAGCTGAATTCCCATTCTCAGATAAAGGGAACTGAAGTGAATTGCGTAAGGATATAAATCACATTTTTAGTTAAATCATTCATTATTTGAAGTTAAATAACATTACATGCGAATGGAATAAAGTTTTATCAAGTATATTACTCACGTTGTTTGATGTGGATTTATTAACAATATTTGAATTTTAACTGGTCATTGCAGGAAAGTCATGAGTCAACTTCTTTACAAAAAGACATTGTGCATTGGAAATGGGTGATGAAGGGTAGCCAGAGTATTACATGCAATAAGGGTAATAGTCAACCATCAAATGACGTCACTAACAGAACTCAAAATTTCACTCCATTTAGAAAGGTCATGCATGAGTCACTGACTTCCAATGACTATTTGGAAGTGGGATTAATTGAAAGCAAAAGACACTGGTCATCTGTTGCTGCTTTCACGAATATATTTTCTTGTTAAGTTCTTCAAACTACAGCAATCTAGTTAACGGTTCACTGCAGAAGGTTCTAACAATTTTACAATAAAATTACGCTAATGAAGTTCCTGTATGCAGTGAAGAGGAAAATATTGTCTGCAGCGTTAAGTTTGACTACATGAAAAATTATCCATTACCAAATATTCCTGTACAGTACATCTTTTATTAGAAAACGCTGTAGGTCAATGTTTTAACACACATAATATTTATTTATTTATTTAATCGTATGGTGATTTTATACAATATGAAGTTGATATAAGGCAAATGATTTTATACAATATACATATGATATAAGACAAGATTAAACCTTAAAGTCTGTGTTTTTCAACCAGTTAATTAAGCTGGGTGTGAGAGTGAACAAAGAATGTCAACGATGAGCAAGAAGATTAATTTGTTTTACTGTGTTTTGTTTCGCTATTGTTGTAAGAAGCGTAGTTACAGCTCAAAATTACAGAGGGGGGTTGCACAGTGGTCGGCACACTGGGCTTGCGTTCGAGAGGACTTCGGTTAAAACCTGCGTTTGGCCATCCTGACTTACGTTTACTGTTATTTCCCTAAATCGCTTAAGGCAAGTGCTGAGACAGTTCCTTCGAAAGGGCATGACTGCTTTCCTTCTCCATTCTTCCCTAATCCGAGTCTGTGCTCCATATCTAATGACCTCGTTGTCGATGGGATGTCAAGCACTAACCTCCTCCTCCAGTTCAAAAGATGAATAAAATAGTAGTAGTTTCATTTGAATTTGCAATTCAAAATATTTACTTATTTTGTGATAAAGTAAACATGTTTTTCCAAGTATAGCTTTCATTCATTATAACCAATACTTGTTCATTGCAGATAGGTCATGAGTCACCAATTTTTAATTTACTTTTATGCTAAAGTATAAATTACAAAATAAAATTACACAGTACTACACAGTCCTTGAAGACTCAATAACCACTGACTTCGAAATAACAATAAATACATAGATGGTTAATACCATACGAATTTTTTGCCTTTTCTCATAAAATTTTAATTTTGTGACTCATGACCTTTTTGGAACGACTGATGCATTTGTATGTACAATTTCATGTTCATAACCTGGTTCAGAACTGCATTCTGTGACTTAAAATTATTTATTTAAAACATTTAAGACAATTTAGAGATTAATGTTATTAATTAAAATGTTATATAATATAATATAGCGGCTGACAGCCGTTATACGTTTAATTTAGAACATGGCCATACTAACCTGAAAACGACTGCTTTCAGTATATTCTGTGGTACACATAGATACGAAGACATTCCTGTGAATAACATCTCTGTGACAACAGTTTGTCTTTTTAAACTGTAACATGCAAGAAAATACTCTCCTCACAATTACCAATCAGTTACTCATGTTTCCACTCCAGTACATAAAAAAGCAAAATATCTGACATTCTTGCATGGATTTCTTTCCATATTGCAAGTCACTGCCACATGGATACAGCAACTGGTACTTAGTTGAGACCTCTCTAGGGAGCAGCATGTTATGGAGTGGAAATGGTTCTATTTTGCATGACATAATACACAGAGTTCCATCTCGTTTTGAAACAGAGAACCAGGAATATGAAGCATGGTAGTTAGGACCCAGTTGCATAACTACACTGATTTGCAGTTGTCGTTCGAGAGATAGGTGAACAGTTGAAAGGCCAAAGGCTAAAGACCTTAATAAATTAACCTTCTTAATACGCAGCTTCCCTAGACGTTTGATGCTTCGCCACGTTTTCTCCCTGTATAGGTACATGCCCTTTAGCCTTTCTATTACGCTGCCGTGAAGAGAAGATGATTCCACAATTTTGCCAACGTGAGCCACTGTCAACACTGCTGCGGCCGGGAGAACATTCCGTCGTACCGGCTTCACCCTGCTGCGAGAGAGGATACATCGCACTAAAAAGCAGTTAGATACAAACGACCGCGAACTAATGGCCGTCCACCTGCGGATGAAGGAGATGCTCTCAGGTTTGGATTGTGACTGGACTGATACAGCCACAGTAGCACAACAGATATAATCGCAGAGAAAAACCACAGAAAGGCAGAAAGGTAAATTCAGTCGGCTTTCACAGGAACAGCCTGGGGCAGAAGGTAAAGGAAAAGAATGTGGCCGGCCGCGATGGCCGTGCGGTTCTAGGCGCTTCAGTCCGGAACCGCGGGACTGCTACTGTCGCAGGTTCGAATCCTGCCTCGGGTATGGATGTGTGTGATGTCCTTAGGTTAGTTAGGTTTAAGTAGTTCTAAGTTCTAGGGGACTGATGACCTAAGATGTTAAGTCCCATAGTGCTCAGAGCCATTTGAACCATTTTTGAACAGAATGTGCCGTTGTAAACATGACGACGAGAAAAATCGACGCGGGTGCCATGTCAACTTTCAAGAAGGGATTTAACTTCGCACCATCTCCAAGAAATATCCCTTTCGTTGACATCATACGTGGTGTTAAGCAAACGGTTCGTAAGATGCCCCGTGAAACTGCAGAAGAAATCCGTCACGAAACGACCCGCATTCTTTCAAAATCCAAGCCACCAACCTCGAACTTGACAAGAGGTGAGCGCAATGGTCTTCACGAGCTTCGCAACGATCCTCTCATCGTAGTTTTACCAGTGGACAAGGGCAATGCAGCCGTCATCATGGAACGATCTGACTATGACGCAAAGATCTGGTTGATGCTGGAGGAGGAGACATGTCAAAAACATTCAACGGTTCCAACATCTAGAATAATGAGGAAGACGTCCGAACTTCTAAAGTGTTCTTCAGAGGATGAGAATGTCGTTAAAAAGTTCATCCCTCAGGCACCTCGTCCACCTACTTTGTATGGCCTTCCCAAGGTTCATAAGGAGGACACTCCTCTCGCCCCATTGTTAGCACCATTGGATCACCAACGTACAGAGTAGCTAAACATCTGACCAGCCTCCTTACTCTGCACGTTGTCCATTGTGAGCACCACATCAAGAATACGACCGACTTCATTAGTCGAATTAAATGCTTGCGTCGCGGAAAAGGGGATAAGATGGTTAGCTTTGATGTGGCGTCATTGTTCACGGTGGATTTATTTAAGCACATTCTAACATCATCGTATTTTTTGTTTGCTGGAGATTATTTTAACCAGACGGACGGCGTTGCAATGGGAAGCCCGTTAGCTCCAGTTATAGCCAACCCCTTCATGGAGTACTTCGAGAACATCACCCTGGACACTGCTCCTGCAAAGCCTAGTTGCTTTCATCGTTACGTCGACGACGCATTCGTTGTCTGGCCTCATGAGCGTGAAAAGCTGGAGGAATTTTTCAACCACAACAGGATCCATGATACATCAGATTCACGATGGAACTAGAGCAGATGGTGCCTTGCCTTTTCTAAGCGTCATCGTCCGCCGGAAAGAAATTGGGTGCCTCAGCCATAATGTTTATTGGAAACCTACCCACATTGACTGATATCTGTATGCTACCAGCTATCACCACCCTTCGGAGAAAAGTTCTGTTCTGACGACACTGGTGCATCGAGCGGAAGCCGTTCCACACGCTGAAAGCCTTTCGAAGGAACTGAGCCACGTATGGAAAGGCTTCAAAGAAAATGGTTACAACAACCATCAGATTTCACAAGCCATCTTGCCGAAGAAGCACAAGCAGAAGACCTCCGAGGAGGTAACGAAGATGCTTGCATTCTTACCGTTCTGTGGCCCAATAACAGGAAAGACTAGTCGGCTTCTAAGAAGCATAAAATCGATACGCTTTTTAGGGCACCGGCTATAATTCGACAGCTAATGAGGCCCGTGAAAGATGAGGTTGGACTCAGAACGCCAGGAGTATATGAAATACCGTGTGGGTGTGGACAGTTTTATATCGGACAGACTGTACGTACTATTGAACAGCGCCGTGTGGTACACGGGAGATGGATTCGATTACGGTATCCTGAGAAATCAGCGGTGGCGGAACATGCGTTAGAAAACGGACACCGCGTTGCATTTGCCGAGACATCTGTTATTAAGCGGACTACTAGTTTTTAGGACAGTGTTATAAAAGAAGCGATGGAGTTAAAGATTTCTGATAACGGCCTTATTAAAGATGGCGGCCTGCAGCTAAGCACAGATTGAAACCCAGCCATCTGAAAGTTGAATCGGGCGCGGCAAGCACGTAGTGAAAACATTGCCATACATGACGCTGGAGCGACCACCAGTGACATCACTGAAGACAGCACTGCTATATAAGGACGGCAGTGGCAACCATTCGACAGTCACCACTTGACAATGGCCAAGGAGAAGTGGGCCGAATGCTCGTGGATTTTAAACCACTGGGCGCGGCTGGAAGTCCGAGAAAATTTTATTGTTGTGCAGTTGTTTGCAGTCCCAAATACACACTGTTTTTCTGTAATTTTCTTTGTAGTGTTTTTCTTAACCAATCCCTGAGTTGGGATGCTACTGCAATGAGGAGTTGATACAGTCCTTTTCCACTTTTAGTACCAGTTATTCTCTGGTCCTTGGAATGTTTTTCTCCAAAAAACTGTGCATCGATAGTTCCACCGAATGTTGTGACTTGCCACTCCTCTTCGCGAGTACATACATACATACATAAATAATAAATAAATTATTGATATGCTTTGTATCTCTACTCCAAGTACCCTACGCTTTCCTTAGTTCCTGGGGAGGGAAAGGGGCATGGTGGCCAGGCCTCAGGTAGCGATCCAAGGCCCCTATGCCTCATCCCTCCCTTTGGGCGCCAGAATGATTTCTTTAGAAAAAAACGAAAAAAACAATAAGATGGCACAGTGGTCACCGCATCTGCTTAGTAAGCAGAAGACCAGGGTTTGAATCACGGTTCAGCACAAATTTTCAATTCCCCAACTGATTTAAATCAATGCTACTCCCAGGCAATGTTTGTAACAGCCTAGAGTTTTAGTTTAAATTGCTATTGGCAGTAACAAGAAGTGATACAAAATGGGACGAACGCATAAAAATTAATAGTAGCTAAGGTGAATGGAAGACTTCGATTTGTTGCAATGGTTCTGCGAACGTGCAGTGCATTTGGAAAGCAAACTGCATATAAGACACTAGTGAGACCAATTTCAAGGCACTGCTTCAACGTTGCCAGTAGGGATTAAGTAGACTCAGAGTGGCTCCAGTGGGATCTTTACAGAGAGGTACAGCGCGTACGAAACCGTAACAGTAACTCAGGACCTTAAATGGTAATCGTTGGCAGAAAGTTAACGTTAGTTTGAGCGAAACTATGTTTGGCAAATTCAGAGAACTAGTGTTGAGGAAGACTGCGCGATTATTACGCTGCCTTCTCCTATATCTCGTCCATCTCCATATCTTAGTAGTCAGCGTGTCTAGATGCTATGTGTAGGACCCAGCTTCGATTCCCGGTACTGACAGGGATTCCTCCGTGGTGGAAGGAATGGAACGGGGTCCACTCAACCTTATGACGCCAACTGAGGAGCGACTTGATCAAGATGTAGCGGCTACAAAGCCAAGAAAGCCGACAACGACCTGGACAGCAGTAATCTATAGCTCACTCATTCGTTTCACTAGTTCTTTCACTAGAAAATAAAAACTTACCTAGAACCTACTGAATCTAGCTGCTACAATCCACTTTTTCAGGTCCAACACACTTAATTCTAATTAATCTACACAGAAAAATTAATAAAAATGAATATTATTCGTAAACCCCTCACCAATTTTCAATATAATTACTTTTTTCATAAAAAAGGTGAATGTAAGAAAATAAAATTCAATATTACTTTATAAAAGATGAAAGTACAAAAATAAAAGAAATGAATTATGGTGATCGTAAGAAATTTTTCTTGTTCTTTCCTCTTGAGCAAAGATACAATTTTTATGTTCTGATGTTTGTATATGTTTTTTGAGGTAGGACTTATTTACAGTTTTACCACATTCACATGTAACTTAAATTTTTTGATATCTAGATACACATTCATAACGAATCCAACAAAATCCATCTTTACCAAATTCATTAATATTCTCTTTCTCTAGACAGTCACCACACTCCTTTAGCTGTTTGGTATTGTCCATTTAAAGATTATGAAATTTAATAGGAAAAAATAAAAATTCATTCTCAAAAACTGCAAAACAACCATAGTCTCTATATTTCTGAAAATACTTCAAAATGAAATACAAACAAACTGTAAAGATTTCTTTAACTTTTTCTAATTTTTTATTGACTTGTAGTTAAAAATGTTCAGTAAGTATTCTGTGCTGTGCATTATAAGTTAAATTTTTCTTGCCATACATATATTAAAGTATCTGTAGGAATTTTTTCATTAAAAGTGGCATAAGGCTTCATAGTTGTTTTCTGTGAACATAGAATATTCTGTCTACAAGTCATGTTAATCACACAGATAGGATAGTTCGTTATGAAATTATGTGAAGTTATATCAGTGTCTGATTAGAATAGCGTAACTAGTTTAAAATCGAGAAATGCGTCATATGCTTTGAAAAAGATTTTTGATGGATTAATACTCTACATTTCCTATGGGAAAATTTCGTTTCTTTCGTTTTTCAAATACATGTTCTGTAGATTAACATGGGCAAATAGTGAAGTAATTGATTATTTGTACGATTTGTCTGAAATGTAACAAATACGAAATATGGTACATCAAGTTACACAGAGTTACAGTAATACATGATGTCTAGTTCGAAATTATTTTTACCACTCAATCATGCAACTTCTACAGTTTCTGTTTCGTAAAAAGGTATCAGAACTTTTGGATTTTTCAGGATATTTTCCCATTGTTGTAACTTGTGAGATGATTCATATTTAACAACTAGGACACGAATTTCCATCGATGCTATTACAATTTTTCCTTCCTTAGGTAGTATCTTTAATTTCAACTCCAGGATCATTACTATCAGGCCACCTAAGAATTGCATCTCTGGAACTAGAAGACTTACTAGAACTTATTGTTAAATCTCCTAACCATATAATTTCTTTATAATCTTTAAAAAATCCACTGAGCGCTGGTAATGGATAAAGTACTTAATTTGTTTTACTCCTTATTTTTCCATTATTAAGAATATGTTCAAATGGTTCAAATGGGTCTGAGCACTATGGGACTTAACTGCTGAGGTCATCAGTCCCCTAGAACTTAGAACTACTTAAACCTAACTAACCTAAGGACATCATACACATTCATGCCCGACGTAGGATTCGAACTTGCGACCGTAGCAGTCACGTGGATCCAAACTGTAGTGCCTAGAACTGCTCAGCCACTATGGCTGCCAAGAATTGTTCTTCCAAGTTTATTTTGTCAGTAACAGATGATCTCAAATACAGCATAGCTGTTGAAATAACAGGATGTTTGATTCTAGATAAAATAATATTTCCTTTCCTTATTGTCACAAAATCAAACAGTTTTGCCACATAATTATCGTTTAATTTTTATTAGATTTTCTGCTATATGTTGCATAATCTGTTTCTGATCCATCTGGATTAGCTATAAAAATTCAAAAATTCATGCATGATTCAAATCAAGCCATTGAGCACCAATATTTATTTCAATTTCTGTATCCTTGTTAGATGTATTTAATTTATTTTTTCTTTTCTCATTCACAGGGAATGAGTAAAACTGATAACTCTCGATTTTGCTCAGGAATTATTATGGATGATTTTTATTGAGCATTTTTAAAACAACTATTACATGAACACCATTAAAGTCAATCAGATTGTCTTTTTCATTAGTTATAGTAATTTCTAAATCTTGAATAGAATCAAAAATTGGAATATTAATGTGGTTCATAAATTATTGGCCCAACAAATTCAGCACTAGGTTTAAATGAATCAATAATTTTAGTTTCTTGACAGAAATGATCAGTATGTTTAACAAAGATCCCATAAGGAAGATTGAAATTTATGTTTGAATGGGATAATTTTAGGAACATCTTTAGCAACAGTCTTTTTATTAGTTTCAATAATTTGATTATTAAATCCTAGCACACTTGCAATATTATCTTCTTTTATAGCCATATACAACTTAACATCACTGTCATTAGAAACTCTAAAATTTCATCAGCTTTAATTTCAATATTTGCATTGTCCTTATGAATAAACTTCTATAATTTTTAAAAACTATCCTGAGCTACCAGAATGTCAATTGTTTCTCCATCATAATATAATTTATTATTTTTCGATGTAATAGTTGGAGTTAAATGTTGAATAAAAACCAACTAGTGATACATTTTTATAAGTTTCTTTCATTGGAACGGTTAATCTTTTTTTCAAGGACAGATGAATTACCACTCAGTTGAAATAGGTATTCCATTTATATTAATAAAAATTTATTTAAATAAATGGCAGATTGGAAACCAAAATTAAGAGTTCCAGAAAATAAATCAAAAAATAAACATGGTAAACTTTTACCAAATTCTATTTGATGTGCAATCATAGGACCAAGGGTCTGTGGAAAACCTACATTATTGATATACAATTATATTCTAGTTCCAGCAAAGTTGAACTGGAATAACGTTAATCATTTATATATTTATTCAAAAAGATTAGATCAAACAAAACACCAAGAATTAATAAAAAGATGTGAAAAAATTGCAGAAAAACACAGTGAAAAAATTACTACTTCTTTGTAAATAATGAAGCAGTTATTCCATTAGATCAATTGCTTGATAATTCAGTAGTATTTGATGACTTCATTGTTGGAAATCGGGATATTGTTAGAGAATATTTTACTAGAGGAAGACATAAAGGAATATATTGTTTTTATTTACCTCAAACTTATACAAAAATACCAAAACCATTAGATCTAATGTTAATTAATTAAATATTTTCAGACAGAATGAAAAAAATTTTAAATCATATTTATCATGAGTTTATTGGTGGTGATTTAAAGTTTGTTGATTTTAGAGCAGTGTGAAGTAATTGTTGGAATGATCAATTTGGAGTTTTTGTGATAAACATGACTAGAAAATCGAATGAAGATACGTTGACGAATAATATACAGAATTTCATAACAACATAAAGGTTAAACATAAATGTTAAACATAAACATAAATGTTTAAAATGTTTAATTAATGTTTATTCATCTGTAATAAGTGTTTCTAAAATATTATTCAGAAGTTGTCAAAAAAGCTAAATGAAATAGAAAGAAAGCTGAAGAATTGCAAGAACAACTCAAGCTTTGAAAGAAACAATAATGAAGAGAATATAAGAAATATTAAAAAGAAGATCAACCAGTTATTGATGCTACTGAACAAGTACAACAAGGAATCAAACGATTAGGCTATAATGTTTTGAAAGCTATTGAAGAGAACAGAGAAGTTGAGAAACTAATTGTTCCTTATCAGCAACTTCCTCATCTAGAGGAGTTTGGAGATATCCCAACAATTAGAAAACAACACAATTGGTCCAATGATACTCCTGATATATATGATTTTACATTAAGTGAATCAGACATTCAAGCTGCATTGAAAAAATATGAAGAAATGAAGAATGGTGCCATTAAACAAATAAAGGAGATACAGTCAAATATAAAAATAAAAGGGATTCTGTCTAAAGACATTCACCAGGATGATGTTACAAAAATATATTAATCATAGTGAATTTCCAACTTTTTGATTTAAACCTGTTGATAGATTAAAATTTGTTGGGCATCTGGCAGTTGATTTAGATGGCGATAAATTAAAAATTTGTGGAAAAGAGTATGAAGACACACATGGTCTAATGAATCTTTTAACTAAAAAATAAATTATTATGGATGCTATGGGTGTAAAATTAGATTCTGTCGATCTATAAAATTATGCACATATATTGTACTGTACAGGAGCATTACATTGTGAGAGTAACAAAAATAAAATAAAATCAAGTAGAGGTAAAAAATAGAAAAAACTGATAAAAGAAATTGTTAAACTCTATTTTCCAAAAGTATATTAAGTATCAGCAGAATCAGAGTCTTCAGATTATTCAGATGCAAAAACAGGTGATTGTTTCATTAAAATATACAGAAAAACCATATGAATATGTTTGGATGAACGATGAAAGAGTTTTAATTGACAGACTATCAGTAATTCATAGAGAAGGATTAGCTGGAAATAAAAATTGTCATAATTAAAATGTTGGAATAACACAGATGTTAACAAACAAATTTAGTGACTTTATTATTAATAATCCCAAAGGAATTTAATTACATTTCAAAATAATTTACCACATTCATTTTGGAAATGTGTAAAACATGGTAAAGGATTACTAATCGCATTGATTAATAAATTACCATTTGAGAGGCATCTTCCAGGCTATTGATTTTGTGGCCCGGGAACCAAATTAGAAGAAAGGTTAACTAAAGGAGATCAAGGAATTAATCCATTAGATGAAGCATGTAAAGAACATAATACCTTCTGTAGAGATAATAAGGAACATGAAAAAAGATGTTAAGCTGATAAAGAACTTCAATTAGTTGCGAAAAAAGAAATGCCTGTAAGTAAAGCTTCATTAGCCGAAATAATAGCTACAAATGCAGTTACAGGAATAATGTATGAAAAACGAAAATTAGGAATGGGCACTGCTGTTAATAAAAATGGTTGGGTATTGTAAAAATATTAATCTTTATAAATGTTTTGTCTATGTAACTGAATAACTTTTCAATTGATTATACTTTGCTACCTAGTGGCAAAAGTAAACAAATATCAATTAAAATTAAATTAAGTAATGAACAATTAAATAGTACTGAACCATTTTAACTGATGCACAAAAAAGAAGGAGAGATAAAAAACTGTTAGAAATTAACTTATTACATTAGGTATTGTTTCTGCGAAAAATATATTGTATATATAACAAAAAAGAAAGAAAGTGAAAGAGTAATATGGCACGAAGGTAGAGTTGTTCCACTGCTATTTGCTGCATTACCATAACTAACAACTATTGGTTCATTTGCTGGTGGTTCTGCAGCAATCACAAATGCAGTAATAAACAAGAAAAAAGCCAAAGCAATTTTATAAGAACAGAAAAGACATAATAAAGCAATGTAGGAATAAAGGCGCTGGATCTAGAAGAAAATTTCAAAAAAATAAAAATAAATATAATAATTCATGATATATATTTACATAGAAGAGTCAGTTAAACAATTAAAAATTCAATATTTTCGGGGCGATTTTATGATTGATGAATTACCTAATGAGCCAAAAAACTTATAATGTGGAATAGTTAATTGAAATACATCTGATCATCATGGAACTCTCTAGGTTTCTTATTATAAGACCAAAAATTTAAATTGATTCATTTGGTGGAAACATTCCAAAATAATTGGTTAAATATCTCAGTTCAAGTGAGTTGCACTATAATGTGCAACGAATTCAGAATTTTGATGAAGTAATATAAGGACATTTGTATCTACTTGTTTCAAAACTATTATGCATGAATTATTAGTTTAATGATATTTTCAGTTTGATAAATGGACATTTTTGCAAATAAGGTGCAGCCTGAAGGTCACTTCTTCAATGGACCAATAAATTTGGAGAACATAAAGGAAGAATTAGAAGCAAAAATTGACCCATAGGTAGAAAATTGAATGAAACAATTCCATAAAGAATTATGTGCCATTTTTAAAACACCTAAAGGATTTATTGATTGTAATGGCAGAAGAACTGCAAATATAAATGATCCAGTAAATGGTTATGATGTTGTTACTAAGCAACACTAAGAAAAGGATGTGTTACAAAACATGAATATACAAGTATTTTTACGCAGTTGGATAATCATGCCAGTAAAAGAGATTTAAATTCATACTTAAACGATTTAAATAACCTTAAAGATAAACAAATTTTAAAGTTTACTTTTATGACTGTAGGGGAAAAATACACAATTTAGGGCATTTGTTTATTTTTAGAAATTTTAGTTATTGTTCGAAATGTCAAGGAGGAATTATCTTTTAACAATTTTGATATTACAGTAAGTGTTTATGATAATATTTGTGAAATAACTACTACTAATTATTCGATAATAGTAAATAAATCACGTTCTCTAACTGAAAGATTAAAAGTTTCTGTTAAAACTTTTCCAGTTGATGTGAAGTTTATTACATTTGGTCAAATAATTTAAATCTTCTTAAATTTTTATTCTACATAAGTGGGAAACTATATATACTGTTTTAAGTGTAAAAGAAACTGGAACAATTAATCCTCACAGAGTAACAACTAAAAATGCAAGACAAAGATTGAAGGCCTTTGTACACTATGTAACACTAAAAGGAATAAGTAAGCTAATACTTTTTGTAGCCAATGGGGTCTGCAAATCGCACCCCTGTAATATTTGTGAAGAAATTATTAATGAATTACATACTGCTAACAAAAACTTTTAGAAGAAGAAATATGAATTTGGAATAGAAGATTGATGGCAAGCTGATTTATTTGAAATGGACTCAGGTAATCTGAAAGGAATTTCAAAAATAGATAAAGCATATAAATATTTATTAACTGTTATATATATATATATATATATATATATATATATATATATATATATATATATATATATAATTCACTTGTGATATTCCACTTAAAGACGAAATAAGAAAAAATATAGTTGATTATTTTGAAAAAAAATCTAGAGGAGGCCATAATCCAAAAAATTTACAAACAGATAAAGGTAAAGAATTTTACAATAAAGATTTTCAAGTATTTATGAAAAATAAAACATTAATTATTATTCAACTTTCACAGAATTAAAAAGCATCTATTGTTGAACGACATAATGGAACACTGAAAGAAAAAAATTCGAAGAAACTTGCTTTTCGAGGAAATTATAATTAGGTTGATTTTGTTAAAAGTCTAGTTGTTCAATACAGTACTACCAAACATTCAACTATAAAAATGAAAGCAGCAGAAGTTAATGAAAGAATTAAAAACCAAATGTTGTTTTAGATATAGATAAAAATAAATTTTAAAAAAAGGGATGAAGTAAAAATTAGTAAACATAAGGTACTTTTGATAAAGGATATACAGCCAATTGGTCGACAGAAATTTTCGAAATCGAAAAAGTTATTGATTCTGGCAGCAGTCAAAGCTGTCTTCAGACTGTGGATATTCCAGTAACATATAAATTGAAAGCTTTAAAAGGCAAAGAAACAAAAGGAAATTTTCATGAGTATGAATCACAGAAAACAAAATATCCTGATGTATGTTTTGTTGAAAAAGTTCTGAGAAAGAAAGATGACCAAGTTTACATTAAATGGTTAGGATTTGATAATTTGCAAAACAATTGGGTAAATAAAGATGCAGTATTTGGACTGCTTTACCTGTAGCAAAGTAATACTATTTTATAATTTTTTATATATAAATGAAAGCCTTTATTGAAGCTTTAAATGAGTGTGATATTGATTGTAATATTCATTCTGCTAACCATTTTATTAAAGAAATAGAGTATATTTTGATAATCAAGTAAAAGTTAACTAAAACGATGCAATGGCAGAATTATTTGAAGATTTGAAATTTGAGTCGATGGTATTAAATGATGTATTTAGTGAGTTTTGCTTATGTAACATATATAAAGATAGTAAAAAATTTGTTTGTAATTTAATTATGAAAAAACTTATAGAAATTTACTTTTATTGAAAAATAATTAATTTGCATGATCAAAGATCCTTGTTCTTTGTATTTTCATCATGTTCATCAACTACCTAAATTTAAAAAATCTTATAAAAATTTATGTATATATAAATGTACCAAACAGCATGAATGAGAAAATTAGGTCTTTCATTCTTTCTGTCTGTATGTTATCCTTATGACGATGCAGATGTAGTCACTAAATTAAATAATGAATTAACTGACAAAAATGTGATTTATTTACACACTCTGAATGAAGAGAAAAGTTGTTTGCTTATGAATACTTTAAAAATGCAAATTGTTGTGTAAAAAAATGGTTCAAATGGCTCTGAGCACTATGGGACTTAACATCTGAGGTCATCAGTGCCCTAGAACTTAGAACTACTTAAACCTAACTAACCTAAGGACATCACACACATCCATGCCCGAGGCAGGATCCGAACCTGCGACTGTAGCGTTCAAGCAGTTCCAGACTGCAGCGCCTAGAACCGCTCGGCCACTCCGTCTGGCTTTACTGTGTAAAGTTTACTCTTAAAATCTCTGCTATCTCTTTTATATTTTTATCTTTCTGTTAATTTTATACCTTTTTGATTCTAACACTTTTTAACAACATTATTTTTATTTCGATATTCTTCAAAGACTTTAGAAACAACTGAAGCCATTTTTTCTTTAGGCAAGTTATGTAGCACAGTACTTTTTATTTTACACATTTTGTTTCCAATCTGCAACTGTACAATAATTGTTGAATAATAATTGAATCGAATTCTATGGGTTTTTTTGCTTTGAATATTTGAAAGAATTGTTTCTCTATTCGAATTAATTAGATCAATTTTTTAGTATCTTTTCAAAATAACATAGTGTAATGTTATAAATCATCAAAATAAATTTGATACATTTCTGTCTCTTTATTATCGTTATACACATGTAGAAATTTTTCAACTATGTTTCCAACTATTTTCTAATTTAATGTACTTGTGTTTGTATAAATAATTATTTGACATCAGCTAAGTGACCACTTTTATAAGTCGAAAATCACCCATTCAAATGTAATGTCGATGAAACTCCACCAATTTTAAAATAATTTTTCTAGAGTTATGTTTAGTTGTTGCTATATAAATTATTTCCTATTTTTCCATTTCGACGCTTTATTTATTACCTCTTTTAAATGTAAACATTCTTTCTCTTTTTTTTCCTACATGCTGTTGTTTTTCTTGTTCATCAAATTTTAATTTAGTTGAAAAATAGATAGCAAGTTGTTTTGCTTGAATATTTTCATATTCTTTTGTGTAGTTAAGATAATTTACGAGTATATCCTCAATTTTTGTATAATAATCTTTTATGAAATCAGCAACTTTAGTTCTTAAACTCATCACAAGTTTTCTAAAATTTCTGACTGATATCAAAATCTACATTTTTGAACTAAATTATTTGGTGTTAATCGTTTGATTGCATTTTGAAGATATTCATATTCTAAAGCTTGAAGATCATCATACTATTTACTATAGTGGATTGTAAGTTATAATTTGTCAAAGATTTTATTAAGTCTCATTTGGTGTTTTTAAAATTTTCTGGAGTGCTGCTCCACACACCTGGTTAAAATTTTCCTGATGCTAGCATCATAGCTTCTGCAATTCCATAATGAATGAAACATAAAACATCATTACTAATCAAAGCATTTTTTGTTCCAATGAAGGAATACAAAATTTAACTCATAATCTTCCTCATATATTCAACATGTCACTAGAATAGCTGGCATTTATTAAAAATAATTTTTATTACATTTTTCAATAAAAATTATGGTTGCTCTTATTCTCATTTCAGTGATTGTAATATAAGACTGCTGACTTTTTATGTAAATGGTTTGGTGTCTTTTTGCAGGTTGTCAACTATCTAACACACTGAAAATATATATTATTAAAGAAAACTAAAGTTTTATATACCTAAAAGTCTTCAGCTGAGTTGTTCATCCTGTCTGGATTTCTTTTCACGGTGCAGTTTCCCACACCCTGAAACACCACAATGGTTAAAGTTTAAAATTTTTGGGCAGTATACTCAGACCTACTCGAATTTCATGTAGAAAATATAAACCCAATTTCATGTTCCTACATTTTTTATACCATTAATCAATTGTTCTTGAGTGTAATCATATGAAATATTAAAATCATTGTTCCAACAAATGATTCTTAATTCTGTTCCATTCATATGTATTGTCGCTGAAGAAACTGTATAGCACCATGGTGTAGTGGTTATGATACTAAACTGTTGCATGGAGGGTCGTGGATTCAACACTCTCTTGCACTGTACAGTTTCTATTTCTCTATTCGGTTCGAGTACATTCTAGAAGTATCCAGAAATGTCAGGAAACATTGTACTGGAATGTTCTGTAGCTGTATATATACTGTACATGTTCTGGCAGGAGGCTGTTCGCTCCGCACTCTTGTATGTGCAAGTGCTGAATACATCTTCTGTAAGTGAAGTTAGTGTTCGTCATTCATTAAATTACACCTTCTTCTACGTGACATTCTGGTGGAGGCGATGGGTATTGCAACTTGTGATAGCGCACATTATCGACGACACAGTGGCTCCCATCAGGGTACGACAGAGCCACCCGCTGTTTACGTGGCGAGAAACCCGAGATCACCATCTACCGGAGACAGAAGAAGAAGAGATCGTTACAATGACAGCAACTGTGTGCCACCACATGAGATATCCTTCTTGGTTCTCTTTGATGATGGCCAAGATCCAAACAAGTGGCTGAAGTTATATGAGCGTTTAGCCAAAAATAACAAATGGGATGACACCGTGCGTTTGACTAACGTATTTTTCTACATGGAGGGCACTGCCAAGCAATGGTATGAGAACAACGAGAAGAAGTTCACAAACTGGGAAGTATTCCAGGCGGAGTTGCGCAAGTATTTCGGTGACACACAACGACAGAAGTGCAAGGCTGAAGATAAATTAAAGTGCAGGGCACAGCGTCCACTAGAAACTACAGCATCCTACATTCAAGATGTCTTGGTGTTGTGTAAAATAGTGGATCCTAGAATGAAGAAGGAAGATGAAGTTGCACATCTCATGTAGGAAGTTGCTGAGGACATGTATGAAGCCTGAGGCGTAGCACCATCACATCACTCCTGTCACTTGTTAGGACGATATCGTTATAGGCATGAGTCATCGACAGATGTCACCAGCTGACATGGACCTGATTTACAGAGCTGCATGTAGTTGTACTAGTAGGGGGCAGAGGTCAGCAGGTGACAGACAGTGCTAGCAGTCGTGGTCAAAACAATGTTGTAAAGTTATGTTTGATTAATATTTAATGTATTTGCATAATTATAATTGTTTTATATGTGTAGTAGTTAGCAGTATGTGTGTTGTATGAGTGAAGAAGAACAGAAGTAAATGAAAATTGTTTTGTTTATTCATGAAGTACCAGTTAAACTCTACAGGGGATTTACTATAATTAAATGTGCAGTCAGTTTATGGTACTAATAAATCGTGAGTAGAACAAAAATTAATCGGTAATTTCAGAAGGAGTAATTTTATATTTGATGCTTTTCTAAATTTGTTTATTTAGCAATTGCTATAGAAAGAAATGTTTTACTATGATTGGTCATCGAAGTAAAGCGCGGGATAATACTGCAACCTGATTTGCTGTTTGTGATATCAGCCAATCAGAAAAATGCAGGCTCGCGCCAATCTATGCTGGGAACAAAGCCTTTGGTGTGATCTAGGGGGGTCGGGGCTGAGGGTTCGAACTAGTAACTTTTCATTGAAAGCAGCTCCAACGAAAGTACTGTGAAATGGCGGAAAAATGCTAATTACGAGTTCGCAGAGTAGTACAAAGTGTATTTAAGTGAACGGTATAGTGGAAGTCGTGTGGAATTTCGGACAGAATATCAAAATTATTGCTTTTGACTGTTAGTTAAAACCACGTGGCGTGTTGTGCGATTTAAGACTGGAACAGGTATTTAGTGTAGAGCAGAGTGCACAACATTTGAGCGAGCATTTTCATAACTAAACGATCCGGTGAACTCTATTAACTTTGGTAACGGGTGTAAATACCATAAATTGGCTACTTGTGTGATTGTGGTGTGCATGTGAACTTTACATTGTGTTGGCACTTAGTACGGACTTGGCAGTATTAACTGTGATCTTTATCGTAAAAATACACCTGAAAATTTACATTGCCAAGTTAAAACTTTTATTTCAGTAGCTAGCCACATCCCATTTACCGGACAATTCTATGTATGTTGCGACTTGCATTTGACAGTAGTGGTCTAATATTTTCTACTACAGCTTTTAGCTAGACAAATGAACATTGCTGGACACTGGCAGGGTGGTAAAAAGTAGCGTGCCGCGCCGCACATGGTGCATCGGCCGGGAAACTAAAAAGCTGTAGCAACCGAATTCGTGATCGAGAGGAACGGTCAATAAGCAACTTTGCAACAGTGACTGTAGGTGCGAGTGAGATATCGCTGTGAAGACGAACATACGTTTTGAGATGCAATGAGGAGATAACCTGTGGAACGGAGATTTTATAGCGAACTGGATGCTACGGGACTGAAGGCGCAGCGTAGAATTGGTCTGCTGAGCAACATATGGTACAATAAGCGGACTCCAAGGCGCAGCAGCTTCCATCGCAGTGGCAGCGCGTGGGGGCCCTGAATCTGGTACACCGCGGGGAGAAAGGCAGATTGCTGTTATCAACACGCTGTGACGACGTCGGACGAAGAAATATAAGCTAAGTTTAAATAGTGTATTACTTGCATGTGTAAACAGACTTGCTAGTATGGATGGGAATGATAATTCTGTGGTTGTGAGAGAGGGCGATGTAAGTCAGTTTGATGTGAGTGCTAGTCAGGCAAGTACTCCTGAACAAAAGCAAGTAGGGGATACCGTTAATATGGGGGTATTAAGTAATGACGTGCCTCAGATATCTCCAGTTGTAAAGATGGAAGTGGAACATAATGTTCCGACCGATTCTTGTATGGGTGACAGTTTAAATCTTGACGATAGTCAGTTGAATGATTTCAGTATTAATAGTTTGTTTCGATGTCAGTAGTGTTAACGTGAGTCAGGAGGCTGACAGAACAGATACCAAATTTGGTATTGTGGCTGTACAATTAGCTGAACAAAAAATTGTACAACAGGAAAACAAACCAGTAAATTTAAAAAATATGTTTGTAGCTTTAATGACGAATATGAATCAAAAATTCAGTAATATTAATCAGAATTTCACTGAGGTAAAACAAAATTTTGGGAAGTTAGATCAGAAAGTTGAACAACAGTCTGGTAGTATTACCAAGCTAGCTAATGATCTGAAACAGTTTAAGACTGAAATTAATGGGAACATAGAACAACAGGTTGTTGAACTTAAGAAGATGTGGAGGACGGATTTGCAGGTGTTTGATACCCATGTAAATAAGGGAATTTCTGATGTAGAAAGTAGGTGTAAAAAGTCTTCAGAAAATGTAAAAAGTTAATTAACAGAGCTGGTTAGTAAGGTTGCCACTGGAAGCAAACAGAATATAGATCAGATAAGAAAAGTAGGTCAAGTCAAGTCAAATCTGACATCAGTAGGATCTATGTGTCAAATTGCACATGTAAATTTAAATAAAAAAATTGATTCTGTGAATGAAAATTGTTTGTGCAGTGTTAAAGTTGTGTCTGAACGAGTGAATGCGGTTGCGAGTGGTGTACAACAAATTACTAACAAAACTGAACAAATAACCCTTAAATTAAATGAGCATGACAGTAGACGAAACAAAGTGGAACGTAATATTACATCGGGTGCTAACGGTGTGAACTGTAGTATGGTGACAGAAACTGCTGAATTGTCTTATATTACAAACAGACAGTTTCTTCGTTTTGATCCAGCTGGAAATGTTCATCCGAAAGAGGTCTGGAACGATTTTGAAAACGTTTTGCCTAGTTCGTGGAGTGACTGACAGAAGATTGGTTTCGTAACATCGAAGTTTTTGGGTGAGGCTAGGATATGGGGAACGACTGAAACGAAGCAATATGAGAAGTTAGAGCAGTTTAAAGAAGCGTTTTTCAAAGAATATTGGGGCAAGCAAAAGCAAATATAATTGCAAAATCAGTTTCTGGGCTGCGGAAAAGTTCAATCTCAGGAATGAGAAATAAAATAGTTGTTGCTCCTAGGGACAATGCTGATAAGTTTATTAGATATTTGTAATGGGTGGAGAAGCTTATGCAGACAAATCGTAGTTTTAGACCTCAGAATACAGTTGAGAGAGGCAGAATGTTAATGTAAACAGAATGGGTATGTCACATAATAGCCGAGGAAGGAGAGGAAGGGTTTGCCGCTATGCTCCAGTTCCAAGGACAATTGATAATGATCAGGGGCACGCTTACAGATCTCGATCACCAATTCATGATGACAATGAGTTTCAGGAGAGAGATCAGGTGGGGGCTGCGAGGCAGAAATGAAGCAGAATCACAGGGCATGGAAAACTAGATCCTGTCTGTAAAGGGGCTGGTATTTGCAGAATGGGTAGCAGTAATTTGAATCCGCTGGCCATACCTTTTGTATACAATAAGGATAAAGTAACTGAAGTCCAAATTATTAACAAAAATGATACTATTGAAAGTAGTAAAGCGAAGGATGATAGAATAGGCATCTACAAGGTGGCTATGTTGATGGGAGCTGGCAAAAGGAGCACTGTGCTGCCGGTTGTTTGGTGGGAAAAGATGTTGAAAGTGATGTAAAATCTAGCAGCGAGGGAGAAGTGTACATTAGAGCGAATGAGGAATCTTGCCAGGGAGAAGGAGGAGATGCGAATATACAGGGATTGCAGGAGTTAGATGAGAAGTGGGTAGAAGAATTATTGATGTCAGTAAATAGGGACTTAGAGGAAGCTATGGAAGCATTTCATGCCATTGATGACCAGAATATGGGTCAGCCGAGTAAAAATAATGCAGAAGGGGAAGATGAGGTAGAGGAATTAGTGGAGAAACTAATTACTGTAGAAAAGGAAGCTGCAGATTTGAAGAAGTGTTTTAATCTATCCATAGTGGATAGGCTAAAGAATGTAGGAAAGGAGAGTAGCGAAAGCAATCCTGTAGATATCTGTATAATCTCTGGGCCCAAGGAAGGTTTCGAAAGGCGTAAAATTGTACACGACTTGCTTCAGGAGGATGAAGTCACTGTTAAGGAAGAAAAGAAAGTTCGACCAGTAATCAATCTGTTAGTGCAAGGGGAAGATGTACAGTGCCTAGTGATAGTCGCAGTGATTTGTGTGCTGTTAGTCAGCAATAGTTAGATGCTTTGCCTAATAAAAGAGAGCTAGTAATTATGCCTGCCATGGGAATCCAGATAATTGTAGCCACATTAAAAGTGAAGAAGCATGTAAAATATGAAGTGATGTTGCCTATCAGTATAAATGGTAACCAGTTGTATCATAACTTTCTAGTTATTGAGGGCTTAAGTATAGATATGTTAGTGAGAATTGATTTCTTAATGAAGTACAAGGGGAGGCTGGACTTTGAAAATGACGGTATAAGCCTGGAAGTGAGTGGGAAAAACGTTATAATGCCTTTCTCTAAGAAAAGAAAGCTTACAAAGAGGGAAGGTGAGCAGATTCCAATTAGATATTGTAGGAAGAGAACAGATTTGGAAGGGTATAACGAATATGGGGAAGAAGTGGAGGTAGATTCTGATGAAATGCTCTTAGTAGAGAATAAAATAAAGGAAGAAGTTAGAGATATTCAAGGTTTAGAGGAAACTCAAAAAGGGGCGCTGAAAGATGACTTACTCAAACATAAAAAAGTTTTCTCCGATCAGCCGGGCTTGTTAAGAGACTATGAGTGTTGCTTGAATGTTAAGGAAAGTGCACAATTGTTTAAGAAACCAATACCAATTGCTGAAAAACATAAAGAAGCTGTGAGGGATTTAATACAGAGCATGCTTAAATGGGGAATAATAGAGAAAGCAGTAAGTGTATTTAACAATCCATTAGTTGTGGTGATCAAGAAGGATAAGTCAGTAAGGTTGGTACTAGATGCGAGAGCTTTAAATAAGGCGGTTTTACCGGAAAGTGACTGACCCGAAAACATTGACGAACTGCTGCAAAAATTTAAGGGCGCTAAATTCTTTTCATCAATGGACGTAACTTGTGGTTGCTGGAACTTGCCTCTGACTAAAGAATCAAGGAAGTACAAGGCATTCTTGTTTGAATGCCGGTGTTATCAATACAAAGTCGTTCCTTTCGGATTAAATATAAGTGTTTGTGCTTTCGTTAGAGCAATGTCACAGGTTTTAGGTAATGAGCTGCTTAGAAAAATTACAGTATATGTTGATGATCTGCTGATTTCCACATCTACTTGGGATGAACATTGCATGCTGGTAGACAAGGTTTTAGAAGCTATTGAAAAAGGGGGAATGAAATTAAAGTTGGGCAAAACAGAATTTGTGAAGAAAGAGTTGAAGTTTTCAGGACATATTATTAGTGGGGAAGGAATACTTCCTGATCCTGGAAAAATGAAAGCAATTAGGGAATATGAAGGCCCCTACTAATAGAAGAGATTTGAAGGGTATGTATGGATTATTTGGATTTTATCGTCGTTTTGTGCCAGGTCAGCTGTTTAATACTCCATGTTTAAGGAACCTTTTAAAGAAAAATGTACCGTACGAATGGACAGCTGACCATATGAATGGACAGCTGAGCGTCAGTCAGCATTCGAAGAACTAAAAGCAGCGTTATGTAATAGTCAAGTACTACACCACCCAGACTTTACAAAACCGTTTTGTATAGTAGCGGATGCATGTGGGTATGGAATTGCTGTTGAGTTATTTCAAGTGGATACAGAGGGAGAAGAAGAAATTCATAAGACTATAGCGTTTGCATGTAGGTCCTTACAGCAGTCTGAGAAAAATTATTGCATTTCAGAACAAGAAGCCTTAGCTATTGTTTTGGTTTGCATAAGTTTCAACAGTATTTGTTGGGACATAAAGTGACTGTATATAGCGATCACAGGGCTCTGACTTACTTACAGACTTGTAAACTTACGCACCAGTGTTGTCAATCTTCGTCTTCTATCTTTATGAACTTATCTGTCATCTTTCATATTCTTCACTCAATTGGAAATAAGAAAGAGTAGCAGGGGGTGTTGTTGTGATGAATAGTGGTAAGAGTGCGAGTAAAGTATGTGTGAAAAAAGGAGTTGAGAAAGTCAGAGTAATGAGACAGGCGGATATAATTTGAAAAATAAAATGATACGTTATGGTGATGTTGCAGTAGTGAGGTGTTGTCATGCTGTATATGAAGGTACACGTTTTGAAGTAATGACAAATTATAGAGTATAATAAAAGGGCTCAAAGTAATGAGGAGGAAGGGCATAACTTGTTGTAGAAGGGAGTGTTAACCTATTGGAAAATGGTAAAGGAATTGTGGAGTGTAGTTAAAAAAGTTGATGATTGAAAAAAAGGGTGTTAGTTAGCATTTGATTACTAATGGAAAGCGAGTGAGATGATTTGCATGAAGATGCATGGTCATAATGGAAAATGAATTTATCGCAAAAAGACATGAAATTTACTGGAGGTGACCAATTAAATAAACTGATAGAGACAAAAACCAAAATATTACTACTACTAAGGCTACCAGGTGTGAAAGGTAAGAGTGAACGGGTGTATATAAGGGATTTTGTAAATAGTTATATGAATTTGAATTTAATATTTTATCTGATTTTGAAGTCATGCTCAAGTTTTGAATTTTGTGTATTATTTGCTATTGTAAAAGACTTCTTAAAATTTTTGGAAGAAGAAATCATAAAATTAAGTGTATTTATGGAACCTGGTAAAAGCTGTCATAAAGACTTTGCAGTAGTTGTCAAGTTTTGAGAAAAGATAGGATAGGGAATAATCAGAATCTAACCTAATTAAGTGATTTCAGTGTATGCCTTCAATAGCAATGCATAATTTTGCTGAAGTAGTTAAACACTTTAAAAGAAAATGCAAATTTTATTGCAGTTTAAGAGTTAAATGTTCTGTTAATTTGCTTTGGATAGTTAAACTATAACTAATTAAAGAGTATAACATAGGGAGAACAATTTTATACTACATGTTGAGACAGTTATGTATATTAGTAGTCTTAGACGAAACTATGTTTTGTAGGTAAAAACCACTGTACAATAAGGACTGGCTTGAGAGTGGAACAATGTGCAATGTTATGAACACCAACCAACCAAGGTGTTGTGACATGCCAAGAGAAAAATCATGAGGTAGAGGACACTTACGCAGTGCAATGTGTAAGGTAGGAGTTATTTCAAAATTACACCAGGACACCAATCAAAGTGCAGGTGGAAATTCAATGAAATATTGTATTCATATAAATAAAAGGAGGTAAAAGGCGAAAAATTTAATTATAATGGACAAGAACTATTTTATGTAAAGTCACAATTTGTGGAAAGTTTGGTTTTGAAGGAAAAAATTAATTAGTTCAGTTGTAAAGTTTTGTAGGAAATTCCTAAAAAAATCAAAAAGTTTTGTAAAATATTAGACTTAGTTAGGATAGTATGCCAAGTCCGAAGCAAGAATTCTGTAACTTAGATTAGTAATTTTCAAATTTCACATTTGTTTTGAGAGTAAGGAGACAGTTGCGATGTAGTAAAATTATAAAAAGTTGTTTCCAACAATTTTAATAATTACGGGGGTGTGAGGCGTAGCGCCTTCGCATTGCTCCTGTCACTTGTTAGGACGATATCGTTATAGGCATGAGTCATCGACAGATGTCACCAGCTGACATGGACCTGAGTTACAGAGCTGCACGTAGTTGTACTAGTAGGTAGCAGAGGTCAGCAGGTGATGGACAGTGCTAGCAGTCGTAGTCAAAACAATGTTGTAAAGTTATGTTTGATTAATATTTAATGTATTTGCATAATTATAATTGTTTTGTATGTGTAGTAAATAGCAGTGTGAGTGTTGTATGAGTGAAGAAGAACAGAAGTAAATGAAAATTGTTTTGTTTATTCACGAAGTACCAGTTAAACTCTACAGGGGATTTACTATAATTAAATGTGCAGTCAGTTTATGGTACTAATAAATCATGAGTAGAACAAAAATTAATCGGTAATTTCAGAAGGAGTAATTTTATATTTGATGCTTTTCTAAATTTATTTATAAAGCAATTGCCATAGAAAGAAATGTTTTACTATGATTGATCATCGAAGTAAAGCGCGGGATAATACTGCAACCTGATTTGCTGTTTGTGATATCAGCCAATCAGAAAAATGCAGGCTCGCGCCAATCTATGCTGGGAACAAAGCCTTTGGTGTGATCTAGGGGGGTCGGGGCTGAGGGTTCGAACTAGTAACTTTTCATTGAAAGCAGCGCCAACGAAAGTACTGTAAAATGGCGGAAAAATGCTAATTACGAGTTCGCAAAGTAGTAAAAAGTGTATTTAAGTGAACGGTATAGTGGAAGTCGTGTGGAATTTCGGACAGAATATCAAAATTATTGCTTTTGACTGTTAGTTAAAACCGCATGGCGTGTTGTGCGATTTAAGACTGGAACAGGTATTTAGTGTAGAGCAGAGTGCACAACATTTGAGCGAGCATTTTCATAACTAAACGATCCGGTGAACTCTATTAACTTTGGTAACGGGTGTAAATACCATAAATTGGCTACTTGTGTGATTGTGGCGTGCATGTGAACTTTACATTGTGTTGGCACTTAGTACAGACTTGGCAGTATTAACTGTAATCTTTATCGTAAAAATACACCTGAAAATTTACATTGCCAAGTTAAAAATTTTATTTCAGTAGCTAGCCACATCCCATTTACCAGACAGTTCTATGTATGTTGCGACCTGCATTAGACAGTAGTGGTCTAGTACAGGGGTCTCCAAAGTTTTTAGTCAGCGGGCCACACTGACTGCTCCACGAAGTCACAAGGGCCAAGATCTACCTAGTGGGATTAAAGCACCCTAGCACTCCATGATCACCATAATGTAAGGCTAAAGAAAAGATGAAATTGCAAAAATCTAAGGTTGTGGGAAAAGATAGCACTGAAACTAACTACGATTTTTACTTAATTACATAATTTGATTGGTGAACGTACCTGACCGAAATTATGGCGTATTTTATTCTGACGAATTTCACCGACAAAAAAGTATGTCACTGCACATTCTTCACGAAAGCGTCCCGAAAATTTCACGAAATCTCAAAATCATTGTTAGCAACACTATTACTGCAAGATGTAAAAGAGGTAGAATATGTCAACGCATTGTTATTTCAAGCGGCGCAACAAGAAATTTAGTTATGTAATCTTGTAGCGAGTAGCAGAGGCAGAGCATATATTTGACAGTTATGTTGCTTGATTGTGTCTATGTTGCCAGTGTCCTACGAGTTTTTTTAGTGTTTTATGCGCTGTACTAGTAGGTGAGACGACGAAGTGTGGGACAATTCAAAGTTTGAATTCGAAGAGACAAGGAAAATCTGAAAATCGAAATATGTATAGCTCGACTTGAGTATTTTTTCACTGTATTTTTTTAGTGGAACTACAGTTTAATTGTGAGTATTTATTTTAGTAATTAAAGTACCTTAAAAATAAATTCATTGCATTTTGTTTAGGCAGACTACTCCCTAGTTTTATTAGTATTAAATAGCATAATTTTATTTTCAGACTATAATCTTTTGTGACGTTCTGTACAAATATGGAAAAGAAATGGAAGGTTGACAGTGAAAGCAGAATTTTAAAGAGCAGTGGGGATGTCAGTATTTCATGGTGGAGTCAAGCAACAAACCAATGAGTATTATTTGCAATGAAGCAATATCAGTCTTCAAAGAATACACTATAAAACGTAATTATGAGACTAAGCACTCTCAGAATTACTCCAAGTTTACAGTATGTGAACGATTAGAAATGTATGAGTCTCTGAAACAACAGCTAAATCCCAGCAGTCACTGTTTAAGAAAGTAGATGCTGAACAACATGTAGCAACTCGTGCTAGTTTTTGTGTGGCTCATTTAGTAGCAAAACAGTGTAAGCCATTTGCCAATGGTGAATTAATTAAGAACTGCATTATTGCAACAGCAGAGGAAATGTGTCCAGAAAAAGTTAAGTTATTTAAAAACTTAGGTTTGTCGGCAAACACTGTGGCTTGATGAATAGATGACATTGCACAAAATATATCAGCACAACTGCGTGACAAAAATCAAGACTTAGACTGGTTCTCTTTGGCCGTGGATGAGTCAACAGATGTATCAGATACTGCTCAAATACTACTTTTTTATTCGAGGGATTGACAAAAATTATGAAGTGTATGAAGAGTTCCTTGATGTTCACAGTATTCGTGGGATGACCACTGCCGAAGATATTTTTAAAAGAGTTGAAAGGGCAGTTCAGAAAAACAGTCTTCAGTGGAAGAAATTAAAATGTATTACAACTGCTGGTGGCAAAAAGATGTGTGGGAAAAATAAAGGTGTTGTTGCTCTCCTTTCCAAGGCCGCAGAAAATGACGGTGGCTCAAAACCATTAGTAGTGCATTGTATTATTCACCAACAGTCTTTGTGTGGAAAACATTTAGATATGTCAGAAGTTTTAGAGCCAGTTATTTCAGTTGTTAATTATACCAGATTCCAGGCACTCAGTCATCGCCAGTTCCGTGAGTTTCGTGAAGATATTGACGATAGCGACTTGTCATATTATACTGCAGTGCGCTGGCTCAGCTGCGGTAAAGTTCTGACCCCTTTTTTTGAACTCCGAACAGTAATTGAAATTTTTTTGAACGAAAGAAATCGCCCTCTGGCTGAGTTACGGAACGGTGAGTGGTTATGGAAGCTAGCATTTTAAACAGACTTAACTAAACATATGAATGACCTTAAATTAAAATTGCAAGGTGAAAACCAGCTTCTGCCTGATTTATATACACATGTTAAGTCCTATCGACAAAAGATTGTTTTGTTTCAATCTCAGTTGAACAAAGTATGCTTCACGCATTTTAATACATGCCAAACATTCAGTCAGCAAAGTGAGATTCCGTTTCCTGTAACTTTCGCAATTGAAGCTTTGGGCGCTTTAAAAATTAATTTTTGAATCACGTTTTTCAGATATTGATGCAAATTCAAAAGATATCAAGATATTTCAAAATCCCTTTGATGTCGATATAGAAACGTTATCCGCAGAACTTCAGTTTGAAATTATTGATTTGCATTGTAGCGACTTTTTTAAAGAAAAACAATCGAAGTCAACATTACTGGAATTTTGTAAGTGTCTTCCATCCACACAGTTTAAAAAAATTACATAAATTTGCCCGTGGCTTTTTTTTTTCGCTTTTGGCACTACTTATTTGTGTGAAAAGACTTTCTCCAAAATGAAACATGCAAAAAGTATTTACAGATCAAAATTAAGTGATGAGCATTTGAAGTCCTGATGATTATCTCTACCAGTAAACTTGATCCACAACTGGAGGTAATTATGAAAGGAATGTTACAGCCACATAAAAGTCACTAATTATCACTAAGATGTTAAATTTCTTTACGTGAGTACTCTAACACTGCGAGTTTTCAAGATATAAATTAATTATAGTTATTTTTATACATCAGTTACAACTAAAATATCCAACATCATTATGTACACCAGGTATTGTATTTTCTTCAATTTGACTTTAAATAAAAATGTTTTATACGATTTACTTACTATGTGTATTTTACAACGTAATCGAAAGAAAGTAAAACCTCGCTTAAGAAGCGTCTTCCATAGTGATTGATTACTAAGACTAGTCGCCGAAGTGGCGTCCATTTGAAAGACTTGCACCAGACTCGTGAGTAGAATAAAATGCAAAGAATTTTTTTACTTAAAATGTTTTCGCCAAACTAGTCTATTAACTGTTCTTTTTTTTCACTATCGCATGGAGAATGACCTGTCTGTTTAGCCACAAGTTTAACCATGACCTTCCGCTTTGTAAAGATAGAGCTCCGACAATGTCGCGGTGTACTGGTCGCGATAGGCCTCGAAACTCAATTGTAGGCAGTATAGGTACCACCTCAAATATTTGGCGGGCTGGATGCTGGTGATGTCCGACCAGCTAATGCGGGCCGGTTTGCCGGCCCTCGTGGGCCGGTTTCGCCCCGTGGGCCGTAGTTTGGAGACCCCTGGTCTAGTATTTTCTACTACAGCTTTTAGCTAGACAAATGAACATTGCTGGATACTGGCAGGGCGGTAAAAAGTAGCGTGCCGCGCCACAAGCCCTACTCCTTAAGGAGATTTCAACAGCAGACGACTTCATAAAATGGTGCCAGTATATCGAGACAATGGATCGAAAAAGAGTTACACGCAAGAAGTTTGAATGGCTTCCAAACGGCGTATTGATGTCTGTGATGGAGAAAGCAACTGATTTCACTAGTGTTCTTCGCCAGTAGTGAGAGAGGAAGTTCAGGAGGCACTTGGATTGCACGACGAGTAAAAATCCGTGACGCTGAAGAGGTCATAAGGGAGGAAGTGGAACAGACATTGAAAGCAATGTCTCGTCCTTCATTTCCCTTTAAACCGGCGAAAAAGTCGAGACCCAGGCACAATTACGTTCCTACAATGCCGCATGAGGAACCTGTTTGGGCACCAAGGAAGACTGACGCCTGGAGGACCCATGATAACCAACGAGTATGTTTCCACTATGGACGAATGGGACATGCGATGCGCTATTGTCAAGAAAGGCGTCGGATATTTGATGACGCCCGCGCCAGAAGACAGCAGACCGATCCTAGTCGACTCCAACTCCGAGACGACGAAGATGAACCAGAAGATGTGGGTGCAGGACGACGTAGGTCACCATCGCCGCAAGCTAGCCGCTGGAGAGGACGCTCCCCAGCACGCCGATCAAGGTCTCCATCGCTGTTTAGAAACTCTAGCCGATCACCTAGCCGCCGCAACCTGGAAAACTAAAGGGTGTTACCTTCCTTGGAGGTAACGCTGCTGAACAGAAAAATCCTCTGCGTCGATCACAACAAAAATGATAGGAAACTACGTCGATATCTTCATGGATGGGCGACCAGCCCAAGCTCTTGTGGACTCTGGAGCATCATATAAAGTCATTTCGGCGAAGTACCGTCGTCAGTTGCAGAAAACCATATTCGTCGACAGCAAAACATCTCTGCTGAAGATGGCTAGTGGGAAATATGTGAAACCTACAGAATGATGTGTCATTCGTGTTGGTATAAGTGGCCATACATGGCCCTTTGAATTCATCGGCTTACAAGAGTGTTGTCATAACGTCATTCTCGGATGGGACTTTTTGAAAGCATGTCAGGCAATTATAGATTGTGGTAGCTCGAAGATTATGTTAGACGAGATGAGATACTGAGGACAGGAAGATGCATATCCGAGTTTATGGAGGCTATGTGTGCTGGATGAAGTGATCATTCTTGCAGACAGTACTAGAAAGGTAACTGTCATGTGTCATGCCATACACCATCCCATGGATCTTGTAGTGGAATGTAAGAGAAGCATACCACTGAAGAATAACTTGATCATCCCAGCCTCTGTCGTCTCGTTTAAGAACGGATTCGGTGAATTGTGGATAGTTAACTGTTGGCGAGAACCGCAGATCTTTCCACAATGCATGTGCAAAGCAAACGCTGAGCTCTTAATTGAAGAACAGCTGAGCGACATAGAAAGTATTAGAGATGTGAGAAGCTTCCTCGAATTATGTTTTTATTACTGTCGTTTTATCAAAGACTTCTGTATCAAGGCCAGGCCACTTCAAGAATTGTTAAAAGCTGATGCTAAATTTATCTGCGGTGGTGCTCAACAAGATTCTTTCGATGTGCTGCGAAAAGCTCTGACGACTGACCCTGCATGTGGTCCGTATGAGAGAGCACCTACAGAACTAAACACAGATGCCAGTGGGTATGGGATCGGTGCTGTTCTGGTGCAAATTTCGGATGGAAAAGAGAAGGTTATAGCCTATGCTTCTAGGACACTTACAACAGCGGAGAGAAACTACTCAACTACAGAGAGACAATGTCTCGCTGTGGTCTGGGCCATGTGCAAATTTCGACAGTATCTCTATGGAAGGTCATTCACAGTTGTTACAGACCATCATTCACTTTGCTGGCTGACAGGTCTTAGGGATCCAACAGGACGACTCGCCAGGTGGACACTACATCTTCAAGAGTATGACATTACCATAGTGTACAAAAGTGGAAGAAAACGCCAAGATGCCGACTGTCTCTGAAGAAACCCTGTGAAATACCATCAAGACTTTGATGAAGATAGTGACTATCTCGCTGCACTTCAGGATTTCTCTGCTTAGCAGAAGAAGGACGCCAAGATATTTCAAATTATGCTTGCCTTAAATCGGTCAGATAATGTGAAAGGACAATTCAAAGTAGTTAATGGATTACTTTGCAAGGAAAACTTTGATCCGTTTGAAAAGAGGTGGCTACCAGTAATTCCTAAACACATGCGCTTAGATGTTCTACAGAAATTCCATGACACACCTGAAGCCGGACATTTAGGCTTTATTAAGACATAGGATAGAATCCGTAAAAGATTTTTCTGGCCAGATTTATTGAGGAGTATACGTCACTACGTGTCGCACTGTAGAGAATGCCAGAGGAGAAAGGTAGTTCCTCAGAAACCACCTGGCCGACTCATACCAATTCCACCAGCCGAAATGCCTTTCCAGCGAGTTGGGATTGACCTCTCTGGACGATTTCCAACGTCTGCTTTTGGCAATAGATGGATTATGGCTTGCACTAATTATCTGACACGCTATGCCATTACAAAAGCCGTGAAAACAGCTGAAGCATCTGAGGTAGACAAATTAATAGTGGAAGACATTGTATTAAAACACGGTACCCCAAGGTCGTTAATTGGGAATCGAGGGAATGTTTTTAAATGGAATCTTGTGACAGAGATAAACCGTCAGTGCAACATTACTCATCACGTGACGACTGCCTACCATCTGCATACTAACGGGCATACTGAACGCATTAATAAGACCTTGGCCGATATGCTATCAATGTTCGTCAGTGTTGAGCAGAGCAACTGGGATGAGGTGCTACCTTTCGTGACGTTTGCTTACAACAGCACCAAACAAGACACCACAGGATTTATGCCATTTTTCCTGGTGCATCGGCGGCGTGATGCGACTACAAAAATCGACACTGTTTGCGTTACATCCAGATCACGTGGACGACGACTACATCGGCCAGGTGTTAACGAGATCTGAGGAAGCTCAGCAGTTAGCTCGACTTCGCATGCTGCAGGCTCAAGAAAACGATCGCCGAAGGTATGATGCGAGCCACCGTCCTGTTGTCTACCAGCCTGGTGACCTCATCTGGATCTTCACTCCTGTCAGAAGGTTGGTCTCTCTAAGAAGCTCCTCAGACACTACTTTGGACCCTATAAGGTTGTAAGACAGTTGTCTGATGTTACTTATGAATTTGAAGATTTCGACCCTGACGCAAGATGACAAAAGATCAGAGATACGGTCCACTTCCTTCGAATGAAGCCCTATAAGGATCCTGCCACCCAGGGTAAATTCGAAGCTCCAGCGATAGGCAACAAGCGAAAAGGTGAGAAAGGGCATCAGTCACCGGGAGTCGGAGTATGCAGGACCAATGACTCATTCCTGGGCTTCAAGGACGTAACACTGAAACTCTATTCTCTTAAGGAGGGAGCAATGTCGCAACAGAAGCTACATAGCACCATGGTGTAATGGTTATGATACTAAACTGATGCATGGAGGGTCGTGAGTTCAAAATGTACCTAGACTGTACAATTTTAATTTCTATATTCGGTTCGAGTACATTCCAGATGTTTCCACAAATGTCAAAAATCATTGTTCTGGATTGTTCTGTAGCTGTGTATATACTGTATGTGCTCTGGCCAGAGGCAGTTTGCTCCATGCTCTTGTATGTGCCAGTGTTGAATAAACCTTCGTTAAGTGAAGTTAGTGTTCGTCATTCATGTAATTACACCTTCTTCTACTAGACAATATAAATTTACTGAAATAGGATTGTAATTAAGTCTTACCACTTCTTCACAATTTAGATGTCTATCTCCGATTCTATATAACGGTTTTCGTAAATTTTTTCGCTGAAATCTAATGATATAGTAAGTGTAGTCACAACATCGTAAAACAATTAAAAAGTGAAAGTTGGTTTTAATTTTTCATTAACTGTTTGATGTACAACATGAGGTAATAACCAATTTATTTCCTCATTTCTTTCGTTTATTATTCCATATGTATCGTGAATTACTTCTCTGAAACCTTCTATACTTTCATCTTTGATTTTATTTAAATTTTCTAAGTGTGTTTTTGTCTCTTTCATTTTATATTGTCTATGGTTTCTAATGAATGGTAAAACATCTTTATAAAACCAATCTTGAAAATATTCTACAAAAGGATTTTTGGATCTCATAACTAAAGAATACAGACCAGTTTTATTGATAAATTTGTTGAATTTCTTGTATATTTAGGTAGCACTGCGCTGGGATTACCAAAATTTTCAAATGATTTACAATATTTTTACTAAACAATGTTTTCAAGTGCTTTCTTGTGTTGAGCATAACCTAAAACATCAGCAACTTGATTTGCCTAAAACCATGGATTATTCTTTTCACCAATAATCATTAACACTTGTTTATTATTATATGTAAGTTTGTTGTTGATGTCTATTATCAGTTTATTTTAGAGAAAGATTTTTTAGATTTTTTAAAAAAGTTCTAGGTGCTGAAATTCCATACAGAAAATTGAGAATGCCATTTGTAGTTAATACATTTTGCTTTTCCTTAAAGTTGTCACAGTCAGTTATTTGATCACAGGAATATCGTATACAGAATGTAAGTTATCATTGTCTTTAAGAAACAGAACATGATTAATTCTGTATTCTTTAAAATTTTCAGAGGTGAAATATTTCACCCCTGGAATATTATACAGAAAAGATAGACTACTATTAGTAATTAAGACATGTTTTTCTTCAAATAATGGAATAATTTTTAAAAGGAAAATGGCACTTTTCCAATTTTAATTTTTTTACAAATCTAATAAAAATTATTTCTAATAAATGGCGAGTATAAATAGTCTGAAGGTCAATGAACTGAAAGCCAGAGGAAAAGAAGTAGGTCCTAGAGGCATTTTGAAACTGAGAAAATAAAAACTTATTGTGCTCATTAATAATCACAATATTAATGAAGAAATGAACAATATTATCAAATCAAAGGTGAGTTCTTGCCAGTGCAATGAAGTGAATGAATTAAAAACCAAACAACAACTTGTTCAGATGATTTGTCTTATGAGTAAAAAATTAAATTTAAGCAATTATACAAATTGTATTTAACAAATGAAACATACAGTGAAATAGTTGTTGATTATATTAAATAGGAAAATCCATTTTATGAATCTGGAGAGAAACAACTGATACTGAAGTTTAATAAATTATCTGAAAACTTCATGAGAGAATTTCAAGACAAATTTGATTGGACATATATATCCAATGAACAAAAATTATCAAAAGACTTTATAAGGGAATTTCAAGATAAAGTAAGTTGGAGTAATATATCAAGATATTAGATGTTATGTAAATTTGTAAATATTGTAATACTGAGAAGTCGATTGATAATTTTACTTCAGAGAAACATACAAAAGATGGATATAGAACGATGTATAGACAATGTGTAAAGGAATAGCATGTAAAAAATTACGACAGTAATCAAATTCCCTGTGCATGTGGAAAAAATATTTCTAAATATTGTTATAAAAATCATTTACAATGAATTCCGAGTGAAGAACATTCGAAAATATTATTGTCAATGGAAAATGAAGAAAACAAGAAATCAATACAGTGACAAAGACAACCATAATAATAAATGTAAAAAATGTTTTAGAATCTACAAAAAATAAGAAAGGACAATTATTTCGTACTTAATTTTAAATATCTATTGAAGAAAAACTGTCACTGATCGAATATTGAAAAAATAATTTTTACAAATCTCATGAATTTTATTTCCTATAAAAAGAAAATCTAAGTGGAGTGACTCATAGTTATTCAACTTTATGAGTATTGTGAAAGAAATAATTTAAGAGGACATTGTAAATTAGAAAAAGCAATCTAATTAGATTCATTAAAAGACATCTAGTCACATATTTAAATCTGCAAAGAGAAAGTCTTAGGAAACATTTACCTTACTGTAAAATTAAAAATGATGATGAAGTTTTCGAAACTAAAGAAGATAAAGCATTGATAAAAATATTTCCATTTTCTAATGACATCTTTAAGAAACTAAAAACTAGAACTAACAAAGAAATGTTATTTTCTGTTATACTAATTTATTTGAGAATCTAAGAGACAGAAGGACACTTAGAGATTTTCTAGTAGATAATGCATTTGAAAACAGATTAAAAACTATAAATTCTGAAAAAAATGTAAACACAATTGAACCTAATAATTTCTTAACTGCTGCAAAAGTGATAAGTATGAAAATTGTAAAAGGTAACCTGAAATCATGGATTGAAAATAACTTTAAGACTTTTTGTGAGTACAGAATGCAGATAAGCAGAAATATTATGGAATTTCAGTTTCAGACAGAAAACTACATGATCACAAATGAAAGAGAGTTAACTAAATATTTAAGAATGGGAAACAAAGTATTTGATCAAGAATGGATGATTTTCAAGCACACTGCTCAGGATGGATGTTAAATAGAATCAGTGGTATACAACTAGGAATTAACAGATATTTTTCATTGAGAGGATCATCTTACATTGAATACCAGATAAAAAAGAAAAAAGCGTGTATTAATGTGAAAAATAAAGGTCAAAAGTGATTTCTGTGAGCTATAAAATCAGCTTTAGATCCCATAGATAAAAATTCAGAAGAGCTATGAAATATAAAAATATTGATCTTGCTCTAGATCAGAAATTTGAAAATTTTTAGTTTCCTGTGGTGGTTGATCACATTCCAAAACCTGAAAATGAAATCAATGACTCCATCAATGTTTATTCATTTCATGAAAACTATCAAGTGTATCCATTAAAAATTGCGAAAAGTAAGAAAGAGAAACATATAAATCTCCATCAATTCAAGAAAGGAAATAATTCACTCTATTGCTGTATAAAAATTTTACCTCGGTTTGTTTTGAGTCAAATTAATAAACATCCCGAAGTAAAATTTATTTGTGATATGTGTTTACTCCTCTTAACTAGCAAACAAACATTAGTTAATCACACATCAAGCTGCTTAATTAACAAACCATTAAAAGCAGAAATGGCAGTGAAAGCTTTCCTATGTAAGATTTAAAATTTATCAGCATGCACCGAAAGTTCCATTTATTATTTATGCTGATTTTGAAAGTCTACTAGTGAAGGTAGATAATTGTCTATGGCATTCTGAAAATTCATATACAATGAAATACAAAATTGTGAATGAAGTGGATCATGTTATTATATGAAATGTGTAAATGGTCACTATAAAATTCCTTTTGTTTATAGAGGACCCAATTGTCATAAAAAATTTATTGGCTGTATAAAAAAGAGGTTGAAGAAATTGGAAGAATTTTTTTCTGAATTTGAAGAAATGAAACCATTCAGTCCTGAAGAAGAATCAAAATTGCAAGCTCAAAAAAGTTTACATTGTGTAACTGTCATTACTCACCAAAAAATAAAGAGTTTTGTCATTATGATCATTTGACTGGAAAATAGATAAAAGCATTATGTAATAACTGTAATTTATAGTTAAAAGCTCCATATTTTTTATCAATTTATTTACATAGTTTACAAGGATACGATCTGCATCTGTTTGTGAAAGAACTTGCTTATGATAGGAAAGAAACAGAATTAATACCAAACAATGAAGAGACATACATTAGTTTTGGTAAGTGCACATAAACTGTAAAAATGAGATTTATTGACAATTTTAAATATATTGCTTCTTCACTTGATAAAATTTCACCGAATTTGGAATGAGATCAAATGGAAAACAGTATATAATTTTTTCCAAGAAGAGTTATTTAATCTGGTGATCAGAAAAGGTGTATATCCATATGTTTACATGGATTCTTGGAAAAAAAATTGAAGAGACACAGCAAAGCAAGAATATTACAGTAAACTGAATGCTTGTGAAATAAGTGATGATTATAAACATGCAAAAATAGTTTGGAAAAATGTCGTATTAAAAATCTAGGAGAATATCATGATGTATATTTTAAAATTGGTGGTTTGTTATTGTCTGATGTATTTGAAAATTTAGAAAAACTTGTACAAAAGCATACAATTTAGATCCATCTTGGTATTTTACTGCAACAGGATTATCTTGCGATGCAACCACTTGATTTATTACATGATTATAATGTGGTTTTAATGGCTGAAATGGAATAAGAGGAGGAATATCACAGTGCTGTAAAAATGTGTTAAAGCAAACAATAAATGTATGAAGGAATTTGATAGTAGAAAGATATCAAACCATCAAACATACCTAATGCGAATAATTACATGGGTATGGAGAATTTGAATGGAATAATCCAGATTCTTTTGATAGTGAAATTTCAGATACTGATAAAATTGGATTTATTTTTGAAGTAGATTTAGAGTATCCTAAAGAAGTACATGGTTTACATAACAATTTATTATTCACTCCTAAAAAATAAAATTGTGCCTGGTACTAAGGAAAGCAAATTTTTAACTACTTTAAAAAGTATAATAAATACATAATTCATTATAGAAATCTTAAGTGGTATTGATAATTAGGAGTGAAATTAACAAAAATATGTAGTGTTTTAAAATTTAAACAATTTGATTGGTTGACAAGGCATATAGATTTAATTACGGAAATGAGTACCAAAGCCAAAAACGAATCTGAAAAAGATTTCTATTCATTCTAATTCAGTCTTTGGCAAGACAATAGAAAATATCAGAAATAGGGTGGATATAAAATTAATGTCAGATGGAGAAGAATGTGACACATTAATAGCAAAGCCAAACTTTAAAGCAAGAAGTGTATTTAATGAAACTCTTGCTGCTATTCATACGAATAAGACAGAAATCACATTTAATAAACCCATTTGTGTTGGTATGAGTACACTTGATTTATCTGAAGAATTGATATAGGATTTCCACTATAGAATAATAAAACTGAAATATGGAGAAAATGTTGAATTGTGTGATTAAGATATGAACAGTTATATCTATAATGAACAAACTTAAATTATTTATGAAGATATGAAAATGATGATTGATAAATTTGATACTAGTGATTATCCTGAAAATAATATTTATTGTATTTTGCAAGTTAACAAGAAAGTTTTTGGGAAAATGGAAGATAAATGCAATGAAAATATAATGGAATAATTTTGTGATCTGAGAGCAAAAATGTCTGCTTATAAAGTTGGTCATAAAATAGAGAATAAATCTAAAGGAGTTGAGAAATGTATTGTCAAAAATAGAGTAACCTTAGTAGATTATAAAGATTGTTCTATGATAGAGAACAGTACAGAAGAATTAATATGATTGTAACTGAAAAACACCAAATACATGCAGTTGAAAGCAACATGAAAGCACTGAGCCCTCATGTTGACAAAAAATATGTTTTGGAAAATAAAGTAGATACATTACCATACAGGCATTATGAATTATAAAAATCTAATTAAAAATTTTCTTTATAAATGGGGACTCTAACCAAGGAGCTCAACAATACAAGTGTCTCGAAAGAGATTAATAAATGTGTGATCTTACACCCTGGAAAAATAAAAAATACTTTCAACATTCACCATAATTCATTTTAATTATTTCCTTATGTTCACCTTTTCAAAAGCAATATTACACTTCATTTTCTTACACTTATCTTTTATAAAGAAATATTAAATTTTATTTTCTTGCATTCAGGTTTTACAAAAAAATATTAAATTTTATGTTCTTATATTCACCTTTTGTGTGGAAAAATAATTATTTTGAAAATTGGTGAACATGATAAGTGAGCTACCCCTGAAAAGTGGATTATAGTAGCGAGATTCAGTAGGTTCTGGTTAAGGTTTCATTTTCTAGCAAAAGAACGAGTAAAATGAGTGAGAACTAGATAATGGAAAGTTAGCCGGAACCTACTCAATCTAACAACTCCTGTGAAAGTGGAAAACAACATATCGGACAGATGCAGCGCTGCATAACACAATGCCTCTCTAAACACGTGAGAAACGTTCGCCTCTGGCAAAAAGAAGAGCACACATTTCAATTTGAACAAACCAAGGTCCTCTGTGGAGCGAATGTTTTCTGGGAGTCTGTTATTAAAAACGCAGTGGAGATACGAGTCAATGACAATCTGGTCAACCGAGATAGCAGTTTACAGCTTTGCAGCGTGTGGGACGCATTGACTCGGCTGTCAACCCGAGAAGATTTTATCATCGAGATTCGCCGAGAAAGCCTACATTCTCACACAATCTGTGAGAAGTGTTCAAAAACAAAAGTATGAAACTACACTGTGGGTGTAATTGAAGTCTCCACTCAAAATTAATCGGCAGGAGCCTGAACGCAACTATCCCACTGTTTCAGAGCCGAATGTCTTCCTGTTCTGCCAAATCCTGTGGGTGGAACAGGAGATAGTCCTCCCATGTGTCCTTCCTCTCTTCGTCATCCGTGTTAAAGCGTTTCCCTTCGAGACGCTTTTTTTATTGGAACAAACACATATAAGTCGCAGGGCGACATGTCTGGGCTGTAGGGCGGATGATCAAACTGCTCATCCGCATTGAACTTGGCCATTACACTTTGTGTGACCTAGGAGACGTGTGGACGCACTTTATCGCGGAGTAGAATCATTCCCTCCGTGAGAAGCCCAGGCCGTTTGCGCTTGATGGACTTGCGTCTCACATTACATGTCACTGCTAATGGTTTTTCCGTGCTCGAGGAATTCGACGAGTACCGAACCTCGGAAACTGAAAAAGACGGTGATCATCACCTTGCCTGCTGAGGCCACAAATGGTTCAAATGGCTCTGAGCACTATGGAACTTAACATCTGAGATCATCAATCCCCTAGAACTTAGAACTACTTAAACCTAACTAACCTAAGGACATCACACACATCCATGTCCGAGGCAGGATTAGAACCTGCGACCGTAGCAGTTGCACGGTTTCGGACTGAAGCGCTTAGAACCGCTTGGCCACCGCGGCCGGCGATGAGGGCATCGCTTTGAATGTTTGAAGGGGAGGTGACACATGCGTACAACCATGCTGTACACTACATTCGCGTCCCTAGAGTTCTCTCTACGTTATTTCAAAGCGGCATATGCAAGTTTCAACTGGCTTGGTTGTTACAACGTTTCGGATCTTTTCGCTTGAACACTCATTATAAGTAATGAGTGAGGGGAAGGAAGAAGACTGTCTATATGTCTCTTTACGCCCTATAATCTCTCTTACTCTTATTCTGACGACCCCTACGCGAGGCACAAGATAGTGGCAGTATGACTGCTACATAGCCTTCTCTGGGAATAGGTTCTCTAAATTTACCCAACAGGGTTTTGGGAGAGCAACGGCGTCTTTCTTCCAGGAATTCCTATTTAATTTCTCCAAACATTTATGTCATACTGTAGTATAACCTATATCGACCAGTAATGGTCCAAGAAAGTATCCTTGAATTCTCTCTGTGTGTATAGTAACGCCTACTCGATAACGACTCCAAACACTGGAGCAGTACCTTAGAAAGTGTCGGACTCAGCGTCTTGAATGCGATTTGTTTTACCGAAGCAGTGCAGTAAGGGTACATGTTCACACTGAACGATAAAAGGCAGTAGCACAACTCTTTTCTTCTATGAGATGTTGATCTTTTACTTACAGAACTAGGCAATAATAAATACTACAAGAATTGCTAAAGTTACAACTACGCTGTTTGTCGATAACACTAGCTTGGTACTGACGGATGTTGAATGCAACATGGATGAGGTATATTATGCAGCTCAAGACGCAAGTTCATAGCTTGTACAAACTAAGTTGACGCTAAATCACAGCCAGACTCGTTTTTCACAGTTTCTAACACACAATTCATCTACAACTAAAATTTCTATTACACAGACTGAACATACGATTAGTGAACCGGAAAAATTCAAACTCCTTGGTGTTCAGAGAGATAATAAACTGTCATGGAAAGCCCACGTTTAAGATCTTGTTCAAAAACTGAATGCTGTTATATTTACTATTAGAATGGTATCTGCTATAGGTGGTAGTCCAACAGGAAATTGATCTACTTTTCTTATCATCACTTGCTTATGTCATACGGCATTATGTTCTGGGGTAACTCATCCCATTTCCAATGGATATTTTCGTCTTAGAAACGGGCAGTACGAGGAATATGTGATGTAAGTTCGCGAAACTCTTGTCGACTCTTATTCAGGAGTCTGGGTATTCTGATATTGGTCTCCCAATATTTATTTTCTTTACGGCTGTTTATTGTTAACAATATGAAGTTATTCCCAAGAATTAGCAGCTTTCACTCAGTTAATACTACGCACAAATACAATCTGCAGTTAGGCCGGCAGGTGTGGCCGAGCGGTTCTAGGCGCTTCAGTCTGTAACCGCGCGACCGCTACGGTCGTAGGTTCGAATCCTGCCTCGGGCATGGATGTGTGTGTTGTCCTTAGGTTAGTTAGGTTTAAGTAGTTCTAAGTTCTATGGGACTGATGACCTCTGATGTTGAGTCCCATAGTGCTCAGAGCCATTTGAACCAACCATTTGAACAATCTGCAGTTATTTCGCAACCCCTTGACTCCTCTGTAGAAAGGCGTGCACTAAACTGCTGCATCCGTTTTCAGTAAGTTATCAGAAGAATTAAAAGGTGGTAGCAGTAATCCTCGCACATTCAAGTCTAAACTGAAGAATTTTCTCATAGTTCACTACCTCTATTCTGTTGGGGATTTCCTGAAAAAAAAATCTAATTTCTGTGTTATATCGTTGATTATGCTAATACATGCTCGCAGCTTGTAGGTTATATCGGAATCGTGTAAGTTTCATGGTTCCTGAGGAGGGGCAGCAGCCTTTTCAGCAATTGCAGAGGCAACAGTCTGGATGATTGACTGATCTGGCCTCGTAACACCAACCAAACAGTCTAGCTATGTTGGTAAAAGGCAGAGCTCTACTGTGTGGTTAAATGATGATGGCGTGCTCTTGGGTAAAATATTCCGGAGGTAAAATAATCCCCCACTCGGATCTCCGGGCGGGGACTGCTCAGGAGGATGTCGTCATCAGGAGAAACAAAACTGGCTTTCTAGGTATCGGAATGTGAAATGTTAGATCCCTTAATAGGGCAAGCAGGTTAGAAAATTTAAAAAAGGAAATGGTTAGGCTGAAGTCAGATGTAGTGAGTATTGGTGAAATTCGGTGGGAGTAACAGGACTTCTGGTCAGGTGAGTACTGGGTTATAAATACAAAGTCATATGCGGGTAATGAAAAAGTGGATATAATAATGAATAAGAAAAATGGGAATGTGGATAATCCACTATCAACAGCATAGTGAAAACTTTATTGTAACCAAGATACATACGTGGCCCACACCCACCACTGTAGTACAAGATTATATGCCAACTAGCTCCCCAGATGATGAGATTGAAGGAATGTGTGTTGAGATAAAAATGATTCAGATAGTTAAGGGAGACGAAAATTTAATTGTAATGGGGGAGTGGAATTTGATAGCAGGAAAAGGAAGAGAAGAAAAGAAATAGTGCATATGCACTGGGAGAAAATTATGAAAGAGGAAGCTGCCTGGTAGAATTTTACACGAAGCATGATTTAATCGTCGCTAACATTCGATTTAACAATCATGAAAGATAGCTGTAAACGTGGAAGAGACCTGGAGACACCGAAAGGTTTCATATTGATTATATAATGCTAAGAAAGATATTTCGAAAGCATATCTTAAATTGTAAGACATTTCCATTGGCAGATGTGGACTCTGAACTCAATTTATTGGTTTTGAACAGTAGATTACAACTGAGGAAATTGCAAATACATAGAAAATTAAGAAGATGGGACTTGGAGAAGTTGAAAGAACCAGAAGTTGTTGAGAGTTTGAGGGGGAGCATTACGCAGCGGTTGACTGGAACATAGGAAAGGAACGCTGTAGAAGGCGAATGTGTAGCTTTAAGAAATGGAATATCGAAGGAAGCAGGGGATCAAATAGGTAAAAACAAAATGCTTTAGTAGAAAGCATTGGATAACACAGGAGATATTGAATTTATCCGCTGAAAAGAGGAAAAAAGTATAAAAATGTAGCAAATGAAGAAGGTGAAAGGGAATACAAATGTCTAAAGAATGAGATTGACAGAAAATGCAGAATGGCTAAGCAGGAATGGCTACGGGACAAAAGTAAGGATTGAGAAGTATATTTCACTAGGGGAAAAATAGATACTGCCAAAAGGAAAATTACAGAGACTTTTGGAGAAAAAAGAAGCAGCTGAATGAATATCAAGAGCTCAGATGAAGAACCAGTACTAAGCAAAGAAGGGTAATCTGAAAGGGGGAAGGAGTATATAGAGGGTCTATACAAGGAAGATGAACTTGAGGGCACTATTGTGGAAATGGAAGAGGACATAGATGAAGATGAGATGGGAGATATGGTACTGCGAGTATAATATGACAGAGTATTGAAAGAGCTAAGTCGAAACGAGACCCCTGGAGTAGACGAGATCCTGTCGGGAATACTGATAACCATGGGAGAGATAGCCATGACAAAACTCTTCCAACTGGTCTGTGAGGTGTATGGGGCAGGCGACATACCCTCGGACTTCAAGAAGAATATAATAATTCCAGGTTCCAGAGGAAGCAGTGGCTGACAGGGGTGAGTATTACAGATTCGTCAGTTTAAGAAGTCATAGTTGCAAAATATTAACACGTATTCTTCCAGAAGAATGGAAAAACTGGTAGAAGCTGACCTCAGAGAAAATCAGTTTGGATTTCGGAGAAATGTAGGAACATGCTAGGCAATTGACCCTACGACTTATCTTAGAAGATAGGTTAAGGAAAGGCTAAACTATGATTGTAGCATTTGTAGGCTTAGAGAAACCTTTTGACAGTGCTGACTGGATTATTCTCTTTGAAATTCTGAAGGTAGCAGGCATAAAATACAGGGAGCGAAAGGCTGTTTACAACTTGTACATAAATCAAATGCCAGTTATGATTCGAGGAGCATGAAACGCAAGCAGTGGTTGAGAAGGGAGTGAGACCGGTTTGTAGCCTATTCCCGATGATATTCAGTCTGTACATTGAGCAAGCAGTAAAAAAACATCAAAGAAAAATTTGGAGTAGGAATTAAAGTTCAGGGAGAAGAAATAAAACTTGGAGGTTTGCTGATGACGATATAATTCTATCAGAGACAGCAAGACTTGGAACAGCAGTTGAACGAAATGGGCAGTGTCTTGAAAGGACGATATAAGATGAGCATCAATAAAAGTAAGATAAATATAATGAAATGTAGTAGAATTAACTTAGGTGATGCTGAGGAAATTAGATTAGAGAACGAGACGTTTAAAGTAGTTGATAGGTTTTACTATTTTGGCAACAAAATAATCGATGATAGCCGAAATAGAGAGGATATAAAATGTAGACTGGAAATTGCAAGAAAAGCGTTTCTGAAGAAGAGCAATTTGTTAACATCGAATATAGACTCAAGTGTTAGGAAGTCTTTCCTGAGGGAATTTGTCTGCAGTGTAGCCGTGCATGGAAGCCAAATAAGGACGATAAACGGTTTTGACAAGAAGAGAATAGAAGCTTTAGAAATGTGGTGCTACAGAAGAATGCCGAAGATTAGGTGGGTAGATTACGTACCTAATGAGGGGGTATTGAGTAGAATTGGGGAGACACGAAATTTGTGACACAACGTGAGTAACGGGAGCGATCGCTTGATAGGACGCATTCTGAGACTTCAGAGGATCGATAACTGAGTACTGGAGGGAAGTGTGGAGGGCTAAAAATTGTAGAAGGAGACCAAGAGACGAATTCAGTAAGCAGGTTCAGAAGGATGTAGGTTGCTGTAGTTATACGGAGATGAAGAGGCTTGCACAGGATAGAGTAGCATGGAGAGCTGCATCAAACCAGTCTTTGGACTAAAGACCACAAGAAGAACATAACTTTTCTGGTGTTAATTTTATATACTGACTCACTCCATCACCACGGAGATTTGCTCCTCGATTTGGTCCTATGGAACTAGGCGCGTAAAATAAAAAATAAAAAATACACTTATTTCCGTCGTATTCCCATCAGAAAGTAATCGCAACTATTGATAATGATTTCTTCATCGGTTCTAATTTTGGTGCTCTATGGTGTCTTCTGTAGTTGACAAGGTAATAACTGCCCTTGACGGCTCTACCATCGCAGTGCCAACATCTTGAAAATATTGAAATCTAGTCATATACTTCATATTTTGAAATTTGTAAAAATATATTTATTGCTTTTAATGTTTCCTTATAATAGATTCTATAATTGCACCAAAATTTTCAGTTAAACGTAACCCAAAAATTTATGTCTTAGTAGTAAATGTGACTTTTTGCAACAGATGTCATATTCGTATTTTCAAGTTCGGGACCCCTCTTACACGTCTACATATATCTTTAAAACGTATGTTGTGAATAGAACGTAACGATAATTAACGAAATCTATATTTTTTTAAATAAAATTGTGGTGGTCGTAAAGTACCCTTCCTCGCTGTGTACACATTACAGAAAGTGCGTTGACACTGCTAAGTTTGTGCTAACAGATATGTTCACGACCTGGACCCGTCTTATACATCAGCACCTATTTGAAAAGGATGTTGTTAGTAAAAGTTCACAAGAATTTACGAATTTTCTTAAATTTTCTTGTGGTGGGGATAAAGTACCTCCCGCTCCCTTGGTAGTACGCGTCATGGAAGACATGTTGTTATTGCTGGGGTTAATGGTAGTATTGTATTGATGTCAGGACTGCCACGTTGAACAGTTTTCAGCCTGAACAGCGAGCAGGGGGCATGACGAAAGCCTGACAGCAGAATGCAGGCCCAGCGGCCACACGCATTGCCGCACGGTGGCCGTGCTCAGCCTGACCTCAAAAACACTGCCGGCCCACATCCGTCCAGTCGTGCGCGCGCCGTCCTCACAACCTACCATTTCAGACTCTCTTCGACTTACTCCGTTACTTTATGTGCTGCACAATGGCTTAATCAGATATAAAGGCTACCTGATATCTTATTTCATTCGATGCTATAACGCAGAGTAAATGACATAATCTTCAACAGCATTGTAAAATGACAAATTCCTCGTATGTTATACAACGCAGGCTTTCAAGACCGTTGCAGACTTCGCTGGTGACGTAGGGTTATTGGAAGTTACGACGTGGTATTAAACATAATTTTCTTCTTCCCTTTAAGTTCTTGCCGCTTGGTACACCGTCCGAGAATGTGGTGCCAAATGTTTAAATTCTAGTAAGGTAAATGCTTCGAAAAATGAATCGTTCTAACATTTCACTGGTACAGCTATCGAGAGTTGCTGATTTGTTTATTCCCATCCGCCTAACAACCGTAATGTCGAAACATGATCAGAAAGTAGTAAAAATTCACTTTGTCGAAGCCGAAATTGGGAAAAGGGGTTCTCTCGGAGTACTCTGATGAGCCAAGACATTATAACCTCTGCTTAACAGCTTGTTTGTGCGTCTTTGGAAGGAAATACATCACTGATCCTGATTATCAGGGATCCGACAGTTTGTTGGTGGGTTTGTGAATGTATGTAGCATTAGATGTCGAGCGCACAGGTCATGTAATTCACGTAAATAACGGGCCGCTGATTTCCATACTCGGTGGTGGCGCCCGGTAGAGACCCAGAAGATTTCTATAACAATTAAACAGGCGAATTTGGTCATCGAGACATCAACGTGAGTTCACGCTCCTCAAACCACAGTAGCTCGGTTTTGGCTCCAACCACGAACAGTTATATTGCTGAAAGATGACATCGTCGTCGTGGAAGACTCAAGCATCAAGGGATGCAAGTGGTTCACAGCTGATAGCGTTTCTTCGATTATTACCATAGTTCCCATGCAAGCGCAGAAGAATGTCTCCCATAGTATAATACTGCTCCTGCCATCTTGCATCTGTGGCGTGCTACAGGTTTCACCTCGATGGCTGCGTTTGTAGAGACGATCATCGACCTAGTGTAGGAAAAATGTGATTCATCCGAAGAGCCGACAGTTTTCCATTGATCGACGGTCGAATCCCGATGGTCCTGTATTCACTGCAATCGTAATTGACGATGTCTTTGGGTCATCATTTAAACACATAGGGGTGGTCTGCTGCAGAGTTCCATGTTCAATAATGTAAGATGAACGGTGTACTCCGAAACACTTGCGCGTGCACCAGCATTGTGCTCTTTCGGCAGAGGTGCCACAGAACACCATCTATCCTACTTTACAGAGCAGACAAGCCTCCGAATCCCACGTTCTGTGAAGAGTCATGGACGTCCAACCATTTCGCACCTAGTGGTAGTTTCACTGTCCTACCTCTTTCCGTATATGCTCTTGGCAATAGCACGTGAACATTCGACCAGTTTCGTCGTTTTCGAGATACTCGTTCACAGACTCCGTGTAATAATATGTCCTTTGTTGCCGTGAGCAATGGTCATAATGTTTCGGCTTATCAATGAGTGAGTTACAACTGTTTTCATTACTTAACACCACACCCCACAACTTGTCGTTTTTGAGCTCGTCTTCTTTCCTGCTGGAGTTGTTCTGTTATTTATGAATTTCTATGGTCCCGTTATCAGGCTGCACTCTAGGGGCGGACAACGCGGACATTTGTCCGGGGCGACATAATTCAGTGGCACAATTTTGTGTCTAAGTGTGAGAAAAATATTGGTCTGTTAAATATTCAGTAACAGATGCAGGCAAATATAAAATATAAGTTGCAGTCATACGAGTGGTTTCTGCAACGTCGGTTATCTACATTTTCTTTATTATGATGATGTATATGGCTGCGCGGCCTGTTGCTGCGAGATCCAGAGCGTCTGTTTGATCTTTGCCGCTCTCTGCGGTGGCGAAGATTCTTCTCTCGCTCCGATCTACATCTACATCTACATCTATACTCCGCGAGCCACCTTACGGTGTGTGGCGGAGGGTACTTATTGTACCACTATCTGATCCCCCCTTCCCTGTTCCATTCACGAATTGTGCGTGGGAAGAACGACTGCTTGTAAGTCTCCGTATTTGCTCTAATTTCTCGGATCTTTTCGTTGTGATCATTACGCGAGATATATGTGGGCGGTAGTAATATGTTGCCCATCTCTTCCCGGAATGTGCTCTCTCGTAATTTCGATAATAAACCTCTCCGTATTGCGTAACGCCTTTCTTGAAGTGTCCGCCACTGGAGCTTGTTCAGCATCTCCGTAACGCTCTCGCGCTGACTAAATGTCCCCATGACGAATCGCGCTGCTTTTCGCTGGATCATGTCTATCTCTTCTATTAATCCAACCTGGTAAGGGTCCCATACTGATGAGCAATACTCAAGAATCGGACGAACAAGCGTTTTGTAAGCTACTTCTTTCGCCGATGAGTCACATTTTCTTAGAATTCTTCCTATGAATCTCAACCTGGCGCCTGCTTTTCCCACTATTTGTTTTATGTGATCATTCCACTTCAGATCGCTCCGGATAGTAACTCCTAAGTATTTTACGGTCGTTACCGCTTCCAATGATTTACCACCTATGGCATAATCGTACTGGAATGGATTTCTGCCCCTATGTATGCGCATTATATTACATTTATCTACGTTTAGGGAAAGCTGCCAGCTGTCGCACCATGCATTAATCCTCTGCAGGTCCTCCTGGAGTGCGTACGAGTCTTCTGATGTTGCTACTTTCTTGTACACAACCGTGTCATCTGCAAATAGCCTCACGGAGCTACCGATGTTGTCAACTAAGTCATTTATGTATATTGTAAACAATAAAGGTCCTATCACGCTTCCCTGCGGTACTCCCGAAATTACCTCTACATCTGCAGATTTTGAACCGTTAAGAATGACATGTTGTGTTCTTTCTTCTAGGAAATCCTGAATCCAATCACAAACCTGGTCCGATATTCCGTAAGCTCGTATTTTTTTCACTAAACGTAAGTGCGGAACCGTATCAAATGCCTTCCTGAAGTCCAGGAATACGGCATCAATCTGCTCGCCAGTGTCTACGGCACTGTGAATTTCTTGGGCAAATAGGGCGAGCTGAGTTTCACATGATCTCTGTTTGCGGAATCCATGTTGGTTATGATGAAGGAGATTTGTATTATCTAAGAACGTCATAATACGAGAACACAAAACATGTTCCATTATTCTACAACAGATTGACGTAAGCGAAATAGGCCTATAATTATTCGCATCTGATTTATGACCCTTCTTGAAAATGGGAACGACCTGCGCTTTCTTCCAGTCGCTAGGTACTTTACGTTCTTCCAGCGATCTACGATAAATTGCTGATAGAAAGGGGACAAGTTCTTTAGCATAATCACTGTAGAATCTTAAGGGTATCTCGTCTGGTCCGGATGCTTTTCCGCTACTAAGTGATAGCAGTTGTTTTTCAATTCCGATATCGTTTATTTCAATATTTTCCATTTTGGCGTCCGTGCGACGGCTGAAGTCAGGGACCGTGTTACGATTTTCCGCAGTGAAACAGTTTCGGAACACTGAATTCAGTATTTCTGCCTTTCTTCGGTCGTCCTCTGTTTCGGTGCCATCGTGGTCAACGAGTGACTGAATAGGGGATTTAGATCCGCTTACCGATTTTACATATGACCAAAACTTTTTAGGGTTCTTGTTTAGATTGTTTGCCAATGTTTTATGTTCGAATTCGTTGAATGCTTCTCTCATTGCTCTCTTTACGCTCTTTTTCGCTTCGTTCAGCTTTTCCTTATCAGCTATGATTCGACTACTCTTAAACCTATGATGAAGCTTTCTTTGTTTCCGTAGTACCTTTCGTACATGATTGTTATACCACGGTGGATCTTTCCCCTCGCTTTGGACCTTAGTCGGTACGAACTTATCTAAGGCGTACTGGACGATGTTTCTGAATTTTTTCCATTTTTGTTCCACATCCTCTTCCTCAGAAATGAACGTTTGATGGTGGTCACTCAGATATTCTGCGATTTGTGCCCTATCACTCTTGTTAAGCAAATATATTTTCCTTCCTTTCTTGGCATTTCTTATTACACTTGTAGTCATTGATGCAACCACTGACTTATGATCACTGATACCCTCTTCTACATTCACGGAGTCGAAAAGTTCCGGTCTATTTGTTGCTATGAGGTCTAAAACGTTAGCTTCACGAGTTGGTTCTCTAACTATCTGCTCGAAGTAATTCTCGGACAAGGCAGTCAGGATAATGTCACAAGATTCTCTGTCCCTGGCTCCAGTTCTGATTGTGTGACTATCCCATTCTATACCTGGTAGATTGAAGTCTCCCCCTATTACAATAGTATGATCACGAAACTTCTTCACGACGTTCTGCAGGTTCTCTCTGAGGCGCTCAACTACTACGGTTGCTGATGCAGGTGGTCTATAGAAGCATCCGACTATCATATCTGACCCACCTTTGATACTTAACTTAACCCAGATTATTTCACATTCGCATTCGCTAATAACTTCACTGGATATTATTGAATTCTTTACTGCTATAAATACTCCTCCACCGTTGGCGTTTATCCTATCCTTGCGGTATATATTCCATTCTGTGTCTAGGATTTCGTTACTGTTCACTTCCGGTTTTAACCAACTTTCCGTTCCTAATACTATATGCGCACTATTTCCTTCAATAAGAGATACTAATTCAGGAACCTTGCCCTGGATACTCCTGCAGTTTACCAATATTACGTTAACTTTTCCTGTTTTTGGTCTCTGAGGACGGACGTTCTTTATCAACGATGATAATGTCCTCTCTGGTAAGCCGTCAGGTATTTTATCGTTTCGCCCAAGGGGGGGTCCCTCTAACTTAAAAAACCCCCGTGTGCACGCCACACGTACTCTGCTACCCTAGTAGCTGCTTCCGGTGTGTAGTGCACGCCTGACCTGTCTAGGGGGGCCCTACAGTTCTCCACCCAATAACGGAGGTCGATGAATTTGCAACCATTATAGTCGCAGAGTCGTCTGAGCCTCTGGTTTAGACCCTCCACACGGCTCCAAACCAGAGGACCGCGATCGACTCTGGGCACTATGCTGCAGATATTAAGCTCAGCTTGCACTCCGCGTGCGATGCTGGTTGTCTTCACCAAATCAGCCAGCCGCCGGAAGGAACCAAGGATGGCCTCAGAACCCAAGCGGCAGGCGTCATTCGTTCCGACATGTGCTACTATCTGCAGCCGGTCACACCCAGTGCGTTCAATAGCTGCCGGAAGGGCCTCCTCCACATTACGGACGAGACCCCCCGGCAAGCACACCGAGTGCACACTGGCATTCTTCCCCGACCTACCCGCTATTTTCCTGAGGGGCTCCATAACCCGCCTAACGTTGGAGCTCCCTATAACTAATAGGCCCGCCCTCTGTGACTGTCGGGACCTTGCCGGAGAATCGGCCACTGGCCCAACAGGCGAGGCATCCTGTGGTGGCTCGGAAACGATGTCATCACCACTAGGAAGCACCCCGTACCTGTTGGAAAGGGGTAAGGCAGCTGCCACGCGGCCAGATCCCACCTTCGCCTTTCGGCCAGGCACGCGCGAGCCCACCACTGTCCGCCATTCACCCTGGAGTGATGGCTGACCGGTAAGATGCTCACTGCCGGAAGACGCAGCGACATCAGGGGTTCCATGTGATTCCAAGGCCACCGAAGTAGGCATAGGTCTCACCACAGTTGCCCCAACGCCACTACGAGCCGACGCCTGCGCCTCGAGCTCGATGAGCCTAACAGACAAAGCCTCCACCTGCCCCCGAAGAGTGGCCAATTCTCCTTGCGTCCGCTCACAACAACCACAGTCCCTACACATGACTATGTTTACCCTACTCTATACGGTGACAAATTCCCAAGATAATCTTCTGATGAGCTACTCTGATAATCAAGAAACACTCACTGAAATACGAGACGCGAAAACTACGCTAGGTTTTCCCAGAAAAACTATTTAAAAGCTAAGCGCAGCAAATAAGTACAAAAACGCTTTATACAAACAGTACTCGCTGCTGCTGGTGCTCTCGCTCTGGCTGTCACAAGACAACTGCTGATTCAAGTGACTAGTGGCTAACGGCCGCGAAACAAACAAAAGACGGTTTTAGGGCGCTTTCTGTTCTAAACGATCAAGAAAACACTAAGAAATCTAACATGAAAACTACGTAAAGTTTTATCAAGAACTGTTAGTTACTATGCAGAGCAGATAAACACAAATAGAATCCCTTCCTTAGTGGAAGGTCGTAAACAAAATGCAAAATAAACGCTTTATACAAACAGTACTCGCTGCTGCTGGTGCTCTCGCTCTGGCTGTCACAAGACAATACCACTATCAGGCTGTGTGACCTATTGTTTCGTGGCTCGCGGTAAGTCGAGCGGCAGCCGTGCGCCATTCGCATAAGAATTTGCCATAAGAATGAAAAGGAACTTCTTATACGAAGCACGAGACGAACCCATCAAAGATCCAAAAGAGCAAGATAAACTGCATTTTTTTTAAAATTTTACAATCGATCAAGTACTAAATGCCCTAGATTTGAACAACTTAGCAGTCATAGTAAATATTTTCAATTTTTATATAATATATACGATTTAAATACCATGTCCAAAGAAATGCTACTAAAATACTGTAAGCATTTAGAACGTATTTTAACTGATGGTGACTCTGTTGACATAAATGGGATAGAATTAGCAGAGGGAATTTCTGCAGTATCTGCCCTTTTGGGCAAAAAAGGAAGCCTAATCGATGTACTGAGTTTAATAACAATGTTCAATTTTGCCCGAAATCTTACTAATCGTTTAAGAATGTTGCTAACGACACCAATAACTGTAGCGAGTGGCGAAAGGAGTTCCTCTAACATAAAATTAATGAAAAACATTTTACGTTCGACTACAGAAAATCCTCTAAATGATTTGGCCATTATGGCATTTCAGCATGAAATTACTAATCAAGCACATTTAAAAGATGTAATAAGGAAGTTTGCAGAACGGAAATTAACCGAAAAAAACGCTTTTTATGATTTCATAGTAGATGGTGTTATCTTGTTTTATTTTCAGAATAATGGCAATTTAAAATTTAAAAATTATGTGGCTAACAATTTGTGGCTAGGTACAGGTATTTCGTAACTAATTTCTACTTTTTTTATACTGCTTGATTATCCATGTTATCTTATGTTATATGTTCCTTTCTAAAAATACGCTTTTACTACAATTTAAATAAACTGATTTATATATATATATATACACTCCTGGAAATTGAAATAAGAACACCGTGAATTCATTGTCCCAGGAAGGGGAAACTTTATTGACACATTCCTGGGGTCAGATACATCACATGATCACACTGACAGAACCACAGGCACATAGACACAGGCAACAGAGCATGCACAATGTCGGCACTAGTACAGTGTATATCCACCTTTCGCAGCAATGCAGGCTGCTATTCTCCCATGGAGACGATCGTAGAGATGCTGGATGTAGTCCTGTGGAACGGCTTGCCATGCCATTTCCACCTGGCGCCTCAGTTGGACCAGCGTTCGTGCTGGACGTGCAGACCGCGTGAGACGACGCTTCATCCAGTCCCAAACACGCTCAATGGGGGACAGATCCGGAGATCTTGCTGGCCAGGGTAGTTGACTTACACCTTCTAGAGCACGTTGGGTGGCACGGGATACATGCGGACGTGCATTGTCCTGTTGGAACAGCAAGTTCCCTTGCCGGTCTAGGAATGGTAGAACGATGGGTTCGATGACGGTTTGGATGTACCGTGCACTATTCAGTGTCCCCTCGACGATCACCAGTGGTGTACGGCCAGTGTAGGAGATCGCTCCCCACACCATGATGCCGGGTGTTGGCCCTGTGTGCCTCGGTCGTATGCAGTCCTGATTGTGGCGCTCACCTGCACGGCGCCAAACACGCATACGACCATCATTGGCACCAAGGCAGAAGCGACTCTCATCGCTGAAGACGACACGTCTCCATTCGTCCCTCCATTCACGCCTGTCGCGACACCACTGGAGGCGGGCTGCACGATGTTGGGGCGTGAGCGGAAGACGGCCTAACGGTGTGCGGGACCGTAGCCCAGCTTCATGGAGACGGTTGCGAATGGTCCTCGCCGATACCCCAGGAGCAACAGTGTCCCTAATTTGCTGGGAAGTGGCGGTGCGGTCCCCTACGGCACTGCGTAGGATCCTACGGTCTTGGCGTGCATCCGTGCGTCGCTGCGGTCCGGTCCCAGGTCGACGGGCACGTGCACCTTCCGCCGTCCACTGGCGACAACATCGATGTACTGTGGAGACCTCACGCCCCACGTGTTGAGCAATTCGGCGGTACGTCCACCCGGCCTCCCGCATGCCCACTATACGCCCTCGCTCAAAGTCCGTCAACTGCACATACGGTTCACGTCCACGCTGTCGCGGCATGCTACCAGTGTTAAAGACTGCGATGGAGCTCCGTACGCCACGGCAAACTGGCTGACACTAACTGCGGCGGTGCACAAATGCTGCGCAGCTAGCGCCATTCGACGACCAACACCGCGGTTCCTGGTGTGTCCGCTGTGGCGTGCGTGTGATCATTGCTTGTACAGCCCTCTCGCAGTGTCCGGAGCAAGTATGGTGGGTCTGACACACCGGTGTCAATGTGTTCTTTTTTTCATTTCCAGGAGTGTATATAGTGGCGGCAGTTTGTCTTTTTGTCCGGGGTGACGTAACCGCTAGAGCTGGCCCTGCCGCTATGCACTGTTGCATCGTTAGGATTATACCTGAACCAAACTTGAGTCTCAAAGAATTGTGTTTCTTTGTTCCATGGCCCTAGAGTATAGTACGCAGTTGGCGTATTTGACTGTGTTGGTTAGTAGATAATTTATTGCCCTCGCGTTTCCTGTGGCGGGTGTTAACTCTTCTCTTAGTGGTTCAAACATGCACGTTACCATACTGGCGATATATGTGTACCATTCCTGTGGCTAGCATACAGAGCTGAACTAGAGAACACACCTTAGCTTTCAGATCTTGTACGGGATTCGATTATTCATGCATCTCTGTTTGTTGGTTTGAATACCGTGTATTTACTATATTTTCTTGTGACAATGCTAATGCTATCTTTGACAGTTTGATCGGACGGGAGCTAAACATTTCCAGGAACGGATTTTTTTCTTCAGTAGCGTTCGATCTTTTAGGATTTAATACTCCATTTACCTCTTTGTTAGAGAAGCCATTTCTTCTCAAGGGAACCTTTAAATAACTTAGTTCTTCCTACATCTGTGACTCATTCATTCTTCTACCACATTTCACGAATGTCTTCATTAATCCTACCTTCTGTATGGAATGTAGCTTGGAGTTTCTGTACAAAAATCTATGTATATGAAGGAATTTTCTACAGCCTTTTTGCCACAAAATACCATCAGGTCATGTGAATACCTGTAAATTTAAAAAAAAGGGATCAAACCTTTTATTGATTTTTCTCTTGTGAACTTTAACTGTACGCTGAAATTAATATCATTCTGAAAATTTTGAGAATTGGATTTTTCAAAGACACCGTGTGATATATGTCATCAGTGAACCAAATACATGAGATTTTCCTCTTGGATGTCCGAAGGCCTTCTTCTTCAAAGTTTTTCATACACACGTTCGCTGTCACTGGAGTGAGTTGCTGCGGAGAATCACCAAGAATATCAGGCGCAAAATTATGGTCGATACTACGACCTAAGTCCCAAAGACACTACTCATCAAGTAAATGTTTCGGGTTGCTGCTAAAGCATGCGCTGGAAACAGTTATCAATAGGTCCTGGCAGAAATACGTGAACTAAATTTTCAATGCGACCTGTTTTCTTTACCGTTCTGTATTTGTTGCACGAGAAGCTAAGTTTCTTGTCCATAAAGGGAGCATCAGATATGGAGCACTAGCTCAGACGGAGAAGAGTGGATGAAGGAATTGGCTGTCGTTGAAATCATTTCAGCGCTTGTCTGAAGAAGTTTAGGAAAATGACAGAAAATTTAAATGAAAATGGTTGGTCAGAAAGTTGAGCCACACACAACTCAAAAATATTTAAATGTCTTTAACTAATTTTCCAGTTATGGTTGTTAAGTGCAATTACCTTAGTGCTATCTGAGAAAAGTATGCGATGTTCCAGCACTGGGTTTGACCCTGTCTCTTTGATTTCCATACCCGTTCACAATTACAGCCAAACACAAAACCGTCCAGCCTATTCTGTCATCACATTCACCAACACGCTGTACCCTAGGCACATGAATCACAAATCATAGGAAAGAAATCGGACTTTCCTGAAGGACTTATCTAACCTTGTCACCATGCTCTGTCTTTGAATACAAGGGTTCAACCGAGAACGAAGGTAAGGTAGAATTTCAAGTGCCTTTGACATCGAGATCTTTGGACACAAAGCCTGAGCTCAGGTGGAATAGCATGTCGGGAGAAATCTGATGCCACATGTTGACGGAGATAATCGCGCAGTCGCCTGAAGGGATTTATGGAACACATGTAAGAAACCTTAATCAGTGAGGAAGGTCGGGAAAGTGAAATCTATTGCTAGTTATCTACGAAATTGATCAAGAATCTGTTGCATCACTGTACCTATAGGCTGTACTGACACAAATCCGGAATTATTTTGTCAGACACATCGCGCAGGGTGCCAGCTATATGGATACTTCCATACTTGCACTGAACGCTGAGATGGCATTGGTCTGATCGTTGTAACACACGTATCACTTTGTTTTCTTCTTGTTGTTATTCGCAGGAGATACGCCCGTTAGCTGTAATAAAAGTTTATACGTAGCTGTCTACTTCTTGATGTGTAGATTCTGATGCAGTCATTTAAAAACAATAAAGATACGCCATTTAAATAATGTTTATGGAGGCAGCCACCAGCACTATCCCTCTGAATTTCAACACTGCATAAATCTGTCCTCCTGTGGACTATGTCGTTCGTAACCCGACTGTCTGCCCCACACGAACCATTGACTTCGTCGCAGCGGGGGGTAGCGTGCTCGACGATACAAATAGCCGTGTAGCCTGTACAAATACATCGAAAGGGTAGAAAAATGTTTGTGGAAAGGCCGGAGTGATTTATGGTTCCCGACGAGGCGCAACAGCCATTTCGGTAGTTACAGGGCAACTGTCTTGGCAAACGACTGATCTGGCTGTGTAACGTTAACCAACATGACCTTGCTATGTATTTACTGTGAACATGTGAAAGAAAGGCTTTGTCAAGTGTTTTTCTTCCGAAAAAATGGTGTACTAGTCGGCATTATGAACGTCTGTAACGGGGTCAGAACTCGAACTTTTTTGTGACTTCTGGAAAGTCGCCATTGGTCTTCCAAAATATTAAAAACAGTCCATACCCCAGGACTAGCCACCCCCTCCCCTCACCCAACAAACTGTCGCATCGGCGAATTGGCAACAGTGTGCATCATAATTGCAGAAGTCAACGTAGATCTGGATAAGGTGAGCAGGTCTTTACTCGTAAAAGCTGTTGTATCAAAACAATAGCAATAGTGCTATTGCTCTTCTAGAGTACCGACGAATTAAACGAATATGGAGAGGTCCTCTTTCCGCACCGGTGTTGAAGAACATGGCTCGGAAGTTTGAATTAACTGCTCATTTGAGAATTGCTGTTGTGAGAGGCCGACGGGCAATTGCGCCACAAATTGTTGAGCATATTACCGTTGTCATGGCTGAGAATGCTGGACGCAATATGCAATCTTCAAGCAGTGCACGAGCTGTGTCACAACTGCGAAACATTCCATGGTCCACCGTTCGAAAAGTGCTGCGAGCGACTGCGAAGTGACATCTCTAGTGCGGTTCGAGGCTGTCGCGGAGGCAGATGATCGTCACATTGAGTAACGTTTGTAACCTGGAACGTAAACATGGTACTCAATTTACAAATTGTTGGTCAGTTCACTTCGAATTCCTTGTCTGGTTTCCTTTCCTGATGTGTTTCTGTCCCGAATTCTGGCCCTTTTATTTTGTATTTCATCACACTTGATTGCCACACCAAAACAACACACACGCTCTCTCTCTCTCTCACACACACACACACACACACACCCACACACACACACACACAGACACTCTCAATGATGTTAACGGAATACACACGTTTCATCCATAGCACTAACCAAACACCACTGGATCCTTCCGCACAAGACGCGATTCAGCGTCACATACAGAGATGTTAAAATCACAGAGATTGGCTTACATTAGATAGGCGTTGCACAACATTACATGAAGTCTAATTTTTGAAAGGTCCAACTCATCGATGCGACTGCGTCACCTGAGGCATAAATAAAACACTATTCTGCAGTCTAGAGGCGTTGTACAGTGGTTAGCGTATAAACCTGCTGTGTAGAAGGTTGTAGCTGCGAATCTCGTCAGATGCAGTGAAATTCTTTTATTTCTAAATCTGATCAAATGACTTTGACTATTAATTTTAATCCATTATTGGTTGAATGTATTTTTTTATTTTTAACTCTTTTCCGCTCCACCTTTATAATAGTGTGGACTTTTTTATTTGGTCTTATTTTTCTTCCTATCGTTGTTTCTTCATCTGGAATCTGCCTGTGTCGCCTATAATCTGCAACCAAGTGCCAACCAGTGAGGACGCCGGTACCCCGGCGAAAGGGAGGACCATGCACTCAACTAGAACTCAGGATAAGGAAAAAATAGGGTGTAGTCAGGTGTTTTTCTTTCAAGAAAGTGGTTTGAACGTCGGTGTGAAGCAGGTTTTTAACAGGGTCCGAAATGGAACTTTTTTACAGCTACTTAAAAGTCGCCATTCGTTTTCCAAGATATTAAAATACTCCGTACACCAGGTCCAGCCCCCTCCCCATCTCCTACAAACTATCGTATGGGCCCCCTTGACAGGACATGCAGCTCAACTGTAAGGTTTAATAATGATGGAATCTTTCAATTTAAAATACTTCGGAGCTAAAGTAGTCCCCCCTTGAATCTGCGGGCGGGGATTAGCGTAATTTAAAATACTGTTATTGTGATCTCAAGCTGCTTGTAACATCATTAAGCGATAAATACTGTTGTAGTTTTTAAGTAATGTAAGTGTTTTTATCATTTTTAAAAATAATTGTAATATTTTGTACCCTTTTCACTTCTCTGACTAGCGAGTTGAAATGTGTGTGCATGAAAGAAATAGCGTGAAAAAGAAGCAGTAAACATATTTAAGTGTTATATCTATCCAGTAGTACAGACGTTCTCGTGTCGTGAAAATAGGTACTGCTGTGCCAAAGAAAATCAAATTTTTTTCACCTCTTGCGCATACTTACTGACATATGCAGACACAGACACGAGAAAGGTGGGGCATGGTGAACACACCGGACTCACTGTCGGGATGACGGTGGTTCAAATCCCCGTCCGGCCATTTAGATTTAGGTTTTCTGTGATTTCCCTGAATCGTTCCAGGTAACTGCCAGAATGATTCCCTTGCAAAGGGCACGGCCGATTTCCTTCCCCATTCTTTCATAATCCGAGCTAGTACTCAGTCTCTAAAGACAGTGCTGTTGATGGGTCTTCCTGCCATCCTTCTCGCAAACACAGAGTTACTGCTTACTGGTAGAAGTCTCCAATTATGGACTGAAATTTGAGCTTTCGTGAAACAGAACTGCCAGTGCGTTGTCTCTTGTGCAGAAACATCAACGATGCGTAAGATTATGCAAACTTGCTACTCTCTTTTATAATCTGGACTTCAATAAAAATGGCAAAGTACTGTTAATCAGAACACAGGGAGAAGTTGCGATCTAAATGACAATAGATTTATTCATCCTCAACATCACAAGACAACAAAAATGACTAAAGAAACGTCACACAAACTTTTTTTTTGACATACGCTTTCACTAACATGGGGTCTATGGTGGACAAAGTGATAAGCTGGGGATCGACGCACGACACTAACCGGAACACTAATCGCTTTATCTGACTTCATACACGTGAATCCGGGTTATGCCACAAAAACTACGCCACCATCAAGCAACTATACTCTACTATTAAAAAAAAATATGGTTCGAAAGAACAGGGTGCTGAGAAACATATATTGCAGCCCTACGCCGTAGCAGCGAATACTTTACGCTCCTGCTGGCCAGGGCGGCACACCACGATGCGATCGGCGACTGAAGTCACGGACGGCCGCAGTCTGTTACTAATGGCGCGCGCCCGAAAAATGCAAGTACGCCACCCCCAGCTAAAGTCTCTAATGTGCGCTAGTGCGATGGCGCTAGAAACGAAGAAAAGGGTGGGAGATTAAGGCTTACTGGCCACGTGATGCTTGGATCATTAGAGGTAGACCTCAAACTCGGATTGCGTAAGAATGAGGGAAGAAACCGGTATTGTCGTTTTGAAAAGGATCATCCTGTAATTTGCCTTAAGCTATTCAGGGAAACAATCCAAGATCTAAATGTGATTACCTGGTTGGGGATTTCGATCTCCGTCTTCCAGAATGCACTGAACCACTTCTTTTGGTTATTAAACGTAATCATGGTACGTAGAAGGCTGTAATGTGTTTTTTATTTAGTCGTGCGATTAGTTAATTTCGATTACTAGTCATTGTCAAGCACTTGTAAAACCAACATGGAAAAGCACTGGATTGTCTGCATGCGTCACATGTATAACGCATGTGAGTTATACATGCGATGCATGCAATGTAGTGCTTTTCCATTTTCGTTTTACAAATGCTTGACAATGACAAGCAGTCCAAATTAGCTAATCACACGATTAAATAAAAATCACGTTACAACATACTACGGATCATGTTTACGGTTATCAAGCATCTGAAGCCTGTGGATCCTCACAAATTCAAAATTTTAACTTCTTTTGGATGTAGCCGGGAGAGGCCATGTAGTGGAAGAATTTTCATCACCGGAATTGACCGAGAAGATAGGAGAGATGGTACAGAACAGTTCCTGGTGTTTAAACGGTGCTTCAAAATGGTCAACTGGAAATAAAATCTCGCTGTATTGTCACGTGGTGGGAGGAAATGTCACACTTTTCATGATCTACTCGCCGGATGCGGACGATAACAAGAGAGGCAGGATACATTCCTGGCAGACCATATGATTCAATAAATGACATAAAATTCTTTGTGAGTCTACGATTAAAATAGTAGGAATTAATAAAGTTTACCTTCTTTATGACTTTTTATTTTATAAACTAAACAATTTTACGTGTTTAAGTTAAGCATCATCAGAACGTGTCACGCAAAAAGAAACAAATGAGGAGATGTCTTTTAAAGAGCACAAAAATAAAACGAAACATACGACACGAAAAGTACCTTGGTACATAGTATCTCGTCAGATTACAAGTTAGAACCGTACAATGTACTAGTGCTAGCTGTTCAGGGTGCAGCCTGCCTTAATTACTACAAACTCTAGCGGTCAGGTAGTGTTAGAGAAACACGCTTTTCATGTTAAAGATAACATTATAAAGATAACATTATAAAGATAACATAACTCTAGATAACATCCAAATTTTTAGTATCAGCCCTACAGTCATTTCACAGAAATAAAATCTATAGAAATAATAAAATATACTGTGGATTACGAACGATCATTCGAAGCAAAAAAAATCTAGTAAGTATGGAACCTTAAATACATACCTTAAGAGCTGTGAGCACTTCTTCATCTTCGATACAGTGAAACAAATCACTTCTACTGCAAACTCTTTGCTTTCCATGCTTTGGGAGGAGATAGAATGGACCATTACAAGAAAAAATTGTCTAGTAAACATAGGCTCCCTAATGCGTACCTTATAAGAGCTATGAGCACTTGGGCCGGCCGAAGCGGCCGCGCGGTTCTGGCGCTGCAGTCTGGAACCGCGAGACCGCTACGGTCGCAGGTTCGAATCCTGCCTCGGGCATGGATGTGTGTGATGTCCTTAGGTTAGTTAGGTTTAACTAGTTCTAAATTCTAGGGGACTAATGACCTCAGCAGTTGAGTCCCATAGTGCTCAGAGCCATTTGAACCATTTTTTTTTATGAGCACTTGTTCAGTAGAAGAGACGTGTTTCACAGTAGTGAAGATGGGTTGGGTTGTTTGGGGGAAGACACCAAACAGCGAGGTCATCGCTCTCATCGGGTTAGGGAAGGACGGGGAAGGAAGTTGCCCGTGTCCTTTCAAAGGAACCATCCCGGCATTTGCCTGAAGCGATTTAGGGTAATCACGGAAAACCTAAATCAGGATGGCCGGACGCGGGATTGAACCGTCGTCCTCCCGAATGCTAGTCCAGTGAGTAGTGAAGATGAATAAGTGCTCGAAGCTCTTAGGGTATGCACTTTAGTGCCCATGTTTAAAGGACTTTTCTTCTCATTTTGGTCCATATTACCACCTTTCAAAATATCGAAGGCTGAGGGCTTGTAGTAGAAGAGATTTGTTTCACCGTATCGAAGATGAAGAAGCGCTCATAGCTCTAAAGGAATGCATTTTAGAGCCCTTTTTAGCCGACTTCTATGCTTCGAATGATCGTTCCTGTCCTATCCCTTAATAATGACTATTCCTCCTGGGACATCTGTGCAAGACAGAGCATATTCTTTTTAGTTCCATTATAAGCGTCTGTGAAAACTCTACTGCAATATTATTTTATAAAATAGGGATTATAAGATATAATGTTGACTTTATTGTAACAATATATCACAAAGGCATTAAGATCTTAAAATTAAAACGGAATAGCGGACACTCATATCGGCTGCATCTCGCGACCGTTGTTTTTATTGGGGCTGTAAACGATGGAGGTATAGGTACAATTAAAAAGCTGCACAATGACAAGGAACATCATGAAACAATAATCACAAAGGAATTGCAAGCCGTCGCTTGCTTTAAACATAAATATATGTCCAAGTGATGCTAAACGTTATTATCTTTTCGTAAAGGGAAGCATTATCTTCTCAATAACCTTCAAATCGTGAGCTACACCCTTAATTTTTATACATGAAATTAGTGAATTTACTCGTGGCACTTTTGTTGCCTGTGTCTGCGATCACTTTCAGAACTCAAATTAATAATAAAATTAACTAATTTAATAAGATTAAACCTTGAATTGCTGGTGTACTCATGTATCACCACAATAAAATAAAAACAGTAAATACTTGAGGAAGTATGAATGAGAACAGTGGCATATTTAAGTTTACAAAAATAATGAAAAGTTCTTATCAATGCTTTTATTATTACAATAAGCTGATAAATCTTACAAAAAAAAAAAAAATGGCAAACACAAATGCAGAAAATGGATGGTGCGTTATTGGCAAATCATTCATTGGGGTGGAAGTCATACAAATTCTCCCCTGAATTAATCTCTTTTACAATGCAATCTGACTTTGTTTACACGAATCCACTGTGAGGCCCAATTCTATTCAAATGGAATCAACTATGACCCTGTACACCACAAACTGCGGTTCACCAGAGAATATCATTTAACAACCCTACGCCGGTGCAGCAATACTTAACCCTTTCACATTGAATCAGGCAGCAGCAGAAACTTCGCGCTGTCTGTGAGGAACGGCGTGTTGAGGCAGCTGTAATGTTCTGACGCATCGACGACGATTTGCAAATTACGCATACTGGCGTTCTGATTATTAGAACGCAAGAAACTTCCCTATCAGAGCCTTGAACTCCCAGCAGATTTCAGTGTGAGGTGCACCCGTTCGCTGGTCTGGCCGAACCAATTTGTCTCACAGGCACGACGGTGCGGGGTGGAATTGTCAAATGACAGGCAGCTTACTCAAGAGGAATAAGGTCAACCTCGTGACACACGATATGTCCGAGATGATATACAATTCCACTTTAGATACAGTCGTAAACTGCCACTGGCCCTTAGTCCACCACAAGTTACAGACTACAAGTCTCATCCACTGGGAAACATCTGGAGTTCTCCACCAGGGGAGGATCAGAAGAAGAAGAAAGCAAAGAATTACAACCACTTTCCACCAAGTCCTGGATCATGAGCCGAATTAGCAAAAATTAAGCCACAACCACATTGTACAAACCTATCGAACTATCCTCTGCTCTTAGAATCTCCCCTCTTGACTCTCCTGTTGGCCTGGTAGCCAATCCAGACACAGCCCCAGGTTCCAAAGCTGGGGGAGCATGCCTCTGCTTTGCTTATCCTCAGAGGAGCCAATCAGCGACTCAGAATCTCTCTTGTCTGAAAAAAGAAGATTTTAGACTAGAGAGGCGTCCTTCTCACGGTAAGCACTGTCATTTTTCGACAAAATATGTCTACCTAGATGGGAACTCTGACCCTCATTTACGAAGAGATCTCATCTCTCCAGACCGACCATTTCCAATTTCTGAAAAGGCAAAGTTTCCCAGAAAGTTGTGCCCGTGAAAGACATGTTTTTGCCGCTCGCTAAAAGAACCTGGCGACTTCCTAGCATCAGGGAAGTTACGGTCTTGGCCTCCACTAAATACGTGCGCCAGCCGCTCTGTCTGTATCGTCCCAGCTTCTAACATGAGAATAATCGGAGTTTTATGAGGCTCCCACGATTTGCACAAAAGCTCAGATTACAGCAGTCTCTCTTCAATGGCGTCTGCAGCTCGTGGTCTCGTGGTCGCGTTCTCGCTTCCTGAGCACGGGGTCCCGGGTTCAATTCCCGACGGGGTCAGGGATTTATCACCTGTCAGGAGATGACTGGGTGTTTGTGTTGTCCTCATCATTTCATCATCATTCATAAAAGTGGCGAGATTGGACTGAGCAAAGGTTGGGCATTTGTATGGGCGCTGATAACCGTGCAGTTGATCGCCCCACAAACCAAACATCATCATCTCTTAAATGGCTTTCTCCACCCATTTTGCGCCAACTGGCCACCTTCGCGAGGACCGTCGTCTTGCCCAGGTAAAATGTTCTGCGAGCCGTCGGCCTCCTGCTCGGACCCTAAGAGGAAAGAGGGGAGTGCCACGACCCAAAGTCCCTTTGCAGGTGCAATCCACAGCGTGCTGCTTTCCAGAATCACTCGCACTGTCATGTCGCTGGACTCAGCATTAAGACCCGCAGTCCATCTCTCTACCTGGTCTCCGTCGCCTCCACTATGGCCCCTCGGGTACAAGATCTCTACAGGCTACACATGCAGTTATATGAACGTTCGGCCCACAATTTCCTCATGTAAAAAAGTCATGAATCACACATACCAAGTTTAGTACTGGGGAACACCGAGATCACGACCCTAAATATGAATAATAATCTGACTGACAGTGTTGTTAAAGTGAGAGAGTGGCATGCCACTTCTCAGAATGTAATAGAAATCTATCGTTATGATATACAAGGACGACTATTAAAAATGAATGATGAAGCTTTTCAATGTTATCGGTAACAATTTCAGGTTAAAAGGAATGCAGTCACCAAATTTCAAAATGACATTAAAGACAAAATTACGAGGGATAGTTTCTTGTTCAATGGCAATAGAGACGAAAACAAAATGATCATGATGAACTTAGTCATTCCACAACCAAGGGGCAAACTAAGCTACATATCGTACAGTTAGACCTACGGTCAACAATGCGTCACCTCCTAATTATAAAATTAATAAGGGATGTAACAAGTGAATTTAAGTAACTTGTATCTCCAGAAAATAATTACATACGAAGAACAGTTATGAATTCGTGGAATTGGTAAGATTTCAGAAGATGTAACACTTGCTTCATTCGACAACAGAAACTTGTAAAGAAACATACATGTCAGAGAAAAGTTAGATATCATAGAGAGAATCTCTTGACACATAAAAATATCAGTTAAGATGAGTGTGTTGAGCTCATGGGAGTTTTAGAATTATCACTGTGTTTTAACTATTCTAAATTTAGTGATAAAATGTTTGACCAACATAAAAATTTAGCCTTGGAAAGAACTTCGACGAGACGTAGAGAAAGGCTTTTTTGATACGAACCCTAACATATTTTACAAAATAATTTATTATAGAAGATTTTATTGTGTCACTATACTGCTTAAAAGAAGTGATATGACGAAGTAAGTAATACATTGAAACGATGAGTGCAGTGCGCCCAAAAATTAAATTGACTGTTGAATTCGAAAAAGAGAACTGCATTAACGTTCTCATCTCAAGGCGACCAAAAAGGTGTTGAGTATGTACTTGGAATGTTCAGAACATCGACAAATACAGATAAGAGCTTAAATACCGACATTAGTAATCCAAATAAATACAAAGGGGCCTATTTTATATAAACAGTGCATAGGCTCCAGAAGTATGCACTCGAGTGTGATGAAATCGAGAAAGAGCTTAGCGCACAGTATCCAATCAAAATCATATGGACACCTCTTCGTGGATATTAATATGGGGTGTGTCTATTATCCGCCTTTATTATCGTCTGAACGCGGCTAATGAAGTGTCTGAATATCTGCGGCGGAATGACAGCCCATTCTTACTCAAGCGCAGAACTCTGCGAGTGGAGCGAAGCTAACGTCCTTACTCTTTGTAAAGGTGTTCCACTGGGTTCAGGTTCTACTGGGTTCAGGTCGGGACTGAGGTCAGGTCAGTCCATTTCGGGAATGTTGTTGTCCACAAACGATTCCCTCACAGACGCTGCATTATGAGAGTGTCCGTTCTTAGGCTGATGCAAGGGCGTCCCGTGCTGAAAAGAAATGCATTCGAAATTTTTATGTGAAAACTCTTAAAGCTTTTCAAATAAAATAAACATTCTTGACAGTCTACATTTTCGTTTTTCATATCTACATATCTGCAGCCCTGTGCCGCAAGAGTGATCCTAATTGTAGCTTGTAGTATGGCTGTGTGAAATGTAGTTATGCAGGTGCGTGAGAAACAGCGTTCTGTAAGCAAATTTTGAATTCAAAAAGTTCATCCACATATGGAGCAACCTCTTCAGAATGACAATACCAGTCCACACGCGAGCGCAGTGACAGATGCAGCAGTCTGACGCCGTGGGCTCACTGCATCGATCATCCTCCACACAGTCCCGACTTGCCCTTATCCGATTTAATCTGTTTCCAGAAGTTACAGAACATTTTCGAGGACTTCACTTTGATAGTGATGAAGTGGTGCAAGCAGAGGTGAGGCTGTGGCTCGGTGGACAAAGTCAAACATTCTACAGTGACCGTATCAACAAACGGGGAGAAATGTGTTCGTCCCCTGGGTTACTATGGTTCAAATGGTTCAAATGGCTTTGAGCACTATGGGACTTAACTTCTGAGGTCATCAGTTCCCCAGTACTTAGAACTACTTAAACCGAACTAACCGAAGGACATCACACGCATCCATGCCCGAGGCAGTGTCGAGCGGTTCCAGGCTGTAGCGCCTAGATCCTCTCGGCCACTCCGGCCGGCGGTGACTATGTTGAGAAATAAATATGTAGGTATGAGAAACAAAGAAGTAGAACGTTAATAACGTTTGTTTTATTTGAAAATCTTTAAGAGTTTTCACATAATAAATTCGGAGGCATTACTTTCCAGCACGCCCTCGGACGAACTATAATTTCTCTACTGTAAGAAGTACACAATGACGTATAACGTGTCCATATCCCTTCGCATTTAGCCTTTCCTTACGTGTAACAGGGGACCACACCTTAACCACGTAAAAAACTCCCATACCATAACAGTGCCCCCTCCGTACTTCAGTGTTGGCACTACACGTGATGGCAGGTAATTTTCTCCAGGCATTCGCCAACTCCAACCTTCCATCGGATTTCCATACGGTATAGTGCGATTCATCACCCGAAATTGCTCGTTTCCAGTCATCCACTGTCCAGTCACATCTTTACACTACCTCAAATATCGCTTAGCATTGACTGCAGATACGTGTGGCTTGTGAGAAGGTGCTCTACCGTTGTAGCCCAATCTTTTTAACTGTCTTGGTACACTAATTGCGCTAGCTCCCCTGTTGGTAACATTTTGGAACTCACAAGTGATTCCTTCCACTGGTTTCATGCGATTTTTTACAAGCACCTTCCGCAACGACAGTTCCCGACCGTCAGTACATGAGGCCTGCCTGGTCTTCGTTTGACTGTGATTATTTATTCGTGTTTTCACTCCACAATCACATCATAAGCAGTCGACATATAAGCAGCTTTAGATGAGTTGAAATGTCCCGCCTGGATGGGTTTGTTACTCAGGTGATATTCAATGAACAGACCACGTTCGAAGTCACTGAACTTTCCCGACCGACGCATTCTGCTGTTACTGCTCACAACTGACAGCTCAAATACTCCCTGCCTCCATTTATACTGGCGGCTCCACCTCTTGTGACATCTAGTGGTCAATGTCCCATTACATATGGCTATCCGGATAATTTGATCAAATAGTGATGTTATATACGTTGCGAGGACAAAGGACATAAGAAAGCAGTGCCAAGAAAAGTTTAAAAAGCTAAAGGAACGAAAGGCTAAAGGAACGAAAGGATAAATGCTCACGATAAAGAATATGTTGCAGTTAACACCTCGAGCCGCAGTTCCAGTGCTACCTCCCACTTCACCAGCATCTCTAACTCAACCTCCATTTCCATCTCCAACTTCAGCTTTTTTCCGACTCCAACTCCAAGTCGAAGTCCACTTCCAGCCAAAACGAACAAAGTTGTATTGTTTATAAAATTTAAAAAAAAACAATATGGTTGAAAAATCATTTTAATTAGACCATAATGTATCAGTGAGCTGCTGAAGAAAAGTGTTACACCACCTTCATGACTAACAAAGTTCGTGTTTTCCTGATTTTTAACCTCTTTCTCAATTCTCTTTTAGCCACAGGAAATCAGTATGTATAGCCGGCTGTGTAATGGAGATAGAAGTAAACCAGGTAGATTCTTAATGCAGTTCAATAGTGTCTGCCTTACAACATGCCTCCGAGTGGTATTTCAAGCTTACATCGTGCGTGCATCGCCACATTTCAGCAGGAAGGGTTGTCAGCAGGAGAAGTTGTCCGCTGATTTGGCTCACACCGACCCGACATCATTCGATAATTCACAAGGTATTTTGAGATACAACACATCGAAGATCTGCCTCATAGGCATCGCTCACAGTCAAAAACAGCAGCTGACAACCTACACTTGCAGATTTTAGTTCTTACGAGCCGAGAGGAGAAGGCAATATAAACGTGTGCTCTTTTTGGAGGCTATTGGGAAGTCTTTGTCGAGCCATACGGTACTCAAGTACACGATCCATCTGGCCTCTAGGCATCCAATAAGAAGAACAGTACAACCCCTCCCAGCCCCTTCCCTCCTCCCTCCTTCAACGAAGGTGGGCAAGGGAATACCTGGAACGTAATCTCTATCCGTGGCTGTCGGGTTCTCTTCACTGACGAGTGCAAGGTTTGTCCGACGTCTCATAATCGTTGCAGAAGAGTATGGAGGCGGCCAGATATCAATGCACACGTCAGGCTTCAGTCCAATGTATTCAGCAGGCAAGTGGTTAAGACATGTATGTATTGAGCCTATTTCCTGTACGGATGTCGGGCGTCTTTCATCGCTATCGACGATAATTTCAGTGCTGTGCAGTACCAGGATAAAACCCAACAATCTATTATCCATGTCCATAGTCAGTATTTTGGCGACGGGGTGGTATTTCAAGACAGTGGGCCAGGAGGCACAAGTCAACCAAATTTAAAGGACTGCAGAACCTGCTAACATGAGCCCGATTGTGCACACTTGGGACCAGGTGAAACTTGCGATGGGCCGCCACAGGAGCCCTCCCAACACACTGGATGACATTAGGTGGGCCCCAGTCGAAGTGTGGAACAGGCTTGAGCATCAACTTCTCGACCACCTCGTGGACAACATGCCAAGGACGGTCCACGGATACACTGACGGAAAAAATTGCAACACCAGGAAGGAGTTGGGCAGCATAAACGAAACCTGGTAAGTGTACTTCTACATCTGAAAGATGATGTCTATTAAAATTTCACACCAGTCGCATGAGTGGCGCTAGTAGCACCACTATGAGGGTGCAAATAGGTTTGCTTTAAATGCACACTGTAACGCTCGTGAGCGTTAGTTACCTTTGAGATTGGACGTGGTGAGTTGATATTACACTACTGGCCATTAAAATTGCTGCACGACGAACATGACGTGCTACAGACGCGAAATTTAACCGACAGGAAGAATATGCTGTGATATGCAAATGATTAGCTTTTCAGAGCATTCACAAAAGGTTGGCGCCGGTGGCGACACCTACAACGTGCTGACATGAGGAAAGTTTTTCCAAGCGATTTCTCATCCACAAACAGCAGTTGACCGGTGTTGCCTGGTGAAACGTTGTTGTGGTGCCTCGTGTAAGGAGGAGAAATGCGTACCATCACGTTTCTGACTTTGATGAAGGTCGGATTGTAGCCTATCGCGATTGCGGTTTATCGTATCGCGACATTGCTGCTCGCGTTGGTCGAGATCCAATGACTGTTAGCAGAATATGGAATCGGTGGCTACAGGAGGGTAATACGGAACGCCGTGCTGGATCCCAACGGCCTCGTACCACTAGCAGTCGAGATGACAGGCATCTTATCCGCATGGCTGCAACGGATCTTGCAGCCACGTCTCGATCCCTGAGTCAACAGATGGGGACGTTTGCAAGACAACAACCATCTGCGCGAACAGTTCGACGACGTTTGCAGCAACACGGACTATCTGCTCGGAGACCATGGCTGTGCTTACCCTTGACGCTGCATGACAGACAGGAGCGTCTGCGATGGTGCACTCAACGACGAACCTGGGTGCACGAATGGCAAAACGTCATTTTTCCGTATAATTCCAGGTTCTGTTTACAGCATCATGATGGTCGCATCCGTGTTGGCGACATCGCAGTGAACGCACATTGGAAGCGTGTATTCGTCATCGCCATACTGGCGTATCACCCGGCGTGATGGTATGGGGTGCCATTGGTTACACGTCTCGGTCACCTCTTGTTCACATTGACGGCACTTTGAACTGCTGACGCTACATTTCAGATGTGTTACGACCCGTGGCTCTACCCTTCATTCGATCCCTGCGAAAGCCTACATTTCAGCAGGATAATGCACGACCGCATGTTGCAGGTCCTGTATGGGCCTTTCTGGATACAGAAAATGTTCGACTGCTGCCCTGGCCAGCACATTCTCCAGATGTCTCACCAATTGAAAACGTCTGGTCAATGGTGGCCGAGCAACTGGCTCCTCACAATATGCCAGTCACTACTCTTGATGAACTGTGGTATCGTGTTGAAACTGCATGGGTGTACCTGTACACGCCATCCAAGCTCTGTTTGACTCAATGCCCAGGCGTATCAAGGCCGTTATTGCGGTCAGAGGTGGTTGTTCTGGGTATTGATTTCTCAGGATCTATGCACCCAAATTGCGTGAAATGTAATCACATGTAAGTTCTAGTATAATATACACTCCTGGAAATGGAAAAAAGAACACATTGACACCGGTGTGTCAGACCCACCATACTTGCTCCGGACACTGCGAGAGGGCTGTACAAGCAATGATCACACGCACGGCACAGCAGACACACCAGGAACCGCGGTGTTGGCCGTCGAATGGCGCTAGCTGCGCAGCATTTGTGCACCGCCGCCGTCAGTGTCAGCCAGTTTGCCGTGGCATACGGAGCTCCATCGCAGTCTTTAACACTGGTAGCATGCCGCGACAGCGTGAACGTGAAACGTATGTGCAGTTGACGGACTTTGAGCGAGGGCGTATAGTGGGCATGCGGGAGGCCGGGTGGACGTACCGCCGAATTGCTCAACACGTGGGGCGTGAGGTCTCCACAGTACATCGATGTTGTCGCCAGTGGTCGGCGGAAGGTGCACGTGCCCGTCGACCTGGGACCGGACCGCAGCGACGCACGGATACACGCCAAGACCGTAGGATCCTACGCAGTGCCGTAGGGGACCGCACCACCACTTCCCAGCAAATTAGGGACACTGTTGCTCCTGGGGTATCGGCGAGGACCATTCGCAACCGTCTTCATGAAGCTGGGCTACGGTCCCGCACACCGTTAGGCCGTCTTCAGCTCACGCCCCAACATCGTGCAGCCCGCCTCCAGTGGTGTCGCGACAGGCGTGAATGGAGGGACGAATGGAGACGTGTCGTCTTCAGCGATGAGAGTCGCTTCTGCCTTGGTGCCAATGATGGTCGTATGCGTGTTTGGCGCCGTGCAGGTGAGCGCCATAATCAGGACTGCATACGAGCGAGGCACACAGGGCCAACACCCGGCATCATGGTGTGGGGAGCGATCTCCTACACTGGCCGTACACCACTGGTGATCGTCGAGGGGACACTGAATAGTGCACGGTACATCCAAACCGTCATCGAACCCATCGTTCTACCATTCCTAGACCGGCAAGGGAACTTGCTGTTCCAACAGGACAATGCACGTCCGCATGTATCCCGTGCCACCCAACGTGCTCTAGAAGGTGTAAGTCAACTACCCTGGCCAGCAAGATCTCCGGATCTGTCCCCCATTGAGCATGTTTGGGACTGGATGAAGCGTCGTCTCACGCGGTCTGCACGTCCAGCACGAACGCTGGTCCAACTGAGGCGCCAGGTGGAAATGGCATGGCAAGCCGTTCCACAGGACTACATCCAGCACCTCTACGATCGTCTCCATGGGAGAATAGCAGCCTGCATTGCTGCGAAAGGTGGATATACACTGTACTAGTGCCGACATTGTGCATGCTCTGTTGCCTGTGTCTATGTGCCTGTGGTTCTGTCAGTGTGATCATGTGATGTATCTGACCCCAGGAATGTGTCAATAAAGTTTCCCCTCCCTGGGACAATGAATTCACGGTGTTCTTATTTCAATTTCCAGGAGTGTATTTGTCCAATGAATACCCGTTTATCATCTGCATTTCTTCTTGGTGTAACAATTTCAATGGCCAGTAGTGTAGTAAGGAATGCATTTAAGGCGACAAAGTCCATTATCAACACCTCCCTGGGCTTTAACGAGGTCGTGTGACAGGGCTACGATGAGCTGGATGTTCCTTCTGTGTTACTGCAGAAAGGCTTAGCGGTAATGTACCCACTGACATGACTGCTGGCAGTGGTGGTCACGAGAATGTACGGTCGCAAGATGACCGACTCCGGACGGCCACATGGCACTACCGAGAGGGAAGGCAATGGTGGTCAGTCTATATACAGCGTACTGCATCTGCAGCAGCAATCTGAGCAGCAGTTAGAAGCACTGTGATGCAACAAACTGTTACATATCGGTTCCTTCAATGACAGCTCCGAGCAACACGCCCTGTAGCGTGCATTCCACTGAACCAAACGATCATCATTTGCAACTTCAGTGGTGTCAAGCGAGAGCTCATTGGAAGGCAGGGAAGAAGTCTGTTGTGTTTTCTAATGAAAGCTGGTTCTAGTTCACTGCCAGTGATTGCCTTGTGTTAGTTAGAAGGCGGCCTGCTAAGGACCTGCAGCCAACCTGTCTGCATGTTAGGCTCACTAGGCCTGCATCTGGAGTTATGGTCTGGGGTGGGAATTTGTATGACAGAAGGAGCACTCTCTTGGTTGTCCCGCGCACCCTGACTGCAAATTTGTACTTTAGTCTGGTGATTCGATCTGTTGTGCTGCCATTCGTGAACAGCATTCCAGGATGTGTCTTTCAACAGGATAACGCTCGCCCACATACCGCTGCTGTAATCCAGCATGGTCTATAGAGTGTGAACATGTTGCCTTGGCCAGCTCGATCACCAGATCTATCTCCAGTCGAGCACATAAGGGACATTATCGGGCGACAACTACAGCGTCGTTCACAAACGGCACTAACCGTCGCTGTATTGACGACCAAATGCAATAGGCGTGGAACTCCACACCACAAACTAACATCCGGCACATGCACAACACAATGTATGCACGTTTACATGCTTCCATTCAATATTCTGGCGGTTACACCTGTTATTAATATACCAGCACTTCACATTTGCGACGGCTTATCTCGCGCTTACATTAACGTGTCTCTCACAATTTTTATCACTTAAATATGTTACCTCCACAAATGTCCAGAAATTTCATTACTCTATATTAATTACTCTTTGGCGTTGCGATATTTTTTTTCTTCAGTGTATAACAGTGCGTGATGTAGAGCGAAGTGGTACCAAATATTATCCAGCAACAGATTTTAATTTCACAAATGTGCAAATACGTGCTCTTTCAAACAGGCTGCCTTTATTTTGGTTATAGTTTTCTTTTTGTTCCATAGTGAAGTTACTGTAATTCGTTAAACATACTTTCTTCCTATTCCTCTTCAGTCTAAGCCCACAAACATTCTGAAATAACCATGAGGTGAAACTCTTTTTTAAGCAGTTATCTTCACTGAGACACAGCCTAGGGCAGCAGAGTGGAATTCTCGCTTTGTTCCCAACACTCATTAACTTCTTTGAAGTATTCCTGTGTTTTTGGAGCATTACCTGCGACGAGCTTTGCGAAAGAAGCGGCCCAACACTCATTAACTTCTTTGAAGTATTCCTGTGTTTTTGGCGCATTACCTGCGGCGAGCTTTGCGAAAGAAGCGGCGACACTTTCTGCGCAACCCACCCATCATTTTGCACGACAATGCGCGGGCGCATACAGCGCAAGCTGTGGCTGCTCTGTTCGGTCGTTGGGACTGGGAAGTACTGTACCATCCACCATACTCCCCAGACTTAAGTCCTTGTGGCTTTGATTTTATTCCGAAGAAGAAGGAACCACTCCGTGGCATTCGCTTCAGAACTGTTCCAGAGCTTCGACAGGCAGTAGACAGCTCCATTCGCACCATCAACAGAACAGGCTCTGCTAACGGTTTAGTACGCCTTCCACATCGCTGGCAATGGGTTCTACACAACGCTGATGACTACTTTGAAGGACAGTAATAGGTGCAAACATGTAACACTTTTGTATCGGTTGTGAATAAATAGTTGCCACTATATAAGTTCCAACCTACATAGAATGTGAGTGAAAAAGACTCCTTTGTTTTCGGTTTTGGTTTTTATTGCTTTAAGCTGATTTTTAAACTTTTTACACAATACAATTACAGAATTTCAGAGTACACAACATTTTTCATTTATTGGGTTCTATGTTCTCGGAGTATGAACTGGTTTTCTGAACTGCCAGTTCGTGAAAGAGCAACATACAACTGGCCGTGCAGAAAACACCTTTATCTTAAATTAGTTCCAACTTATTTGAATGTCTGTCCTTGAGCCTCATTTGTTGTTATTGCCAGTGAAACCTTGATTGGGAATTGAAGTCGCTTAAAATGAATGGTTAAATTTGTTGGGACCATTGATATACGGGGTATAAGAGCGACCTCCCCAATGCTGAACCTATGAGGATAGTAGCTTCAATGACATTACTTCTCATAAATTTAATTTGCAAATAGATAACACTACAAAGTTTAGAAGGATTGAGGTTCCTCGGTAGTATTACAGGAGCGCCGAATTTAATCCTGAAACTATGTGACGCAAAGCCAGCTGGATTCAGTGAATTTAGAAATTCTTGTGAACATTGAACTGCATCTTCAGTGATGACTACAGTATGAATGGATTGGTATTCATTACGTTCTCCTATTACTTTTCCTAAAATAATGTTGTTTATTTCAGATGCTTTACAAAGTTTCAGATGAATCAGGTTGTGTAGTAGTATTCTAATCATAGCCCCATAAACCATAAATACAACTTTGATGATATACGTGTTTTCTATTAAAACTGACTGCGAGGAAGAAAACAAAACAGTACTTGTTGTTTATAAAGTTTTGCTTGCAATTTATCTAATGGTTTAAATGCCCTGCTGAGGTACCTCAAACCGACTGCGAGAAAGAAAACGAAACCACACAATTTCACAGCAAAGCATGGCAATTTCTTCTTCGCTGTCGCTTTTAACAGAAAATCTTTACATTGTTGTTGAAAAAATAAATAGCCAATGTCCGTCGGAATGTTTAGGAGTATCATGTGAAAATTTGAAGTAAATCAGTCAGGGACTTATTAAGAATTTTGCTAATAACGTGTCCCCTTTATATATGAGTAGAGATTAGACGGTGGGCAACTATCAGCATTTACGCATTACATGTTACAGTATATCACATTATAAGGCCCGCTTTTTCTTAGGCCTATTTAAAATGCCATTTTTTTCTGTGGTCTTAATAATAAAATTAATTAATATTTTGTGGATTTCAGTCAGAACATTATGACCACTGACGTACTATCAATATAACCCCGTCTAGGCGTTAGCAGCATTACCTGGCGAGGAAAGACTGTTGTCAGACACACACACGGTGCATTAGTATCAGTGTGCGTGCTGTCCGTGTGTAGAATGGGGAAGGCGTGCGATTCATCTAAGTTTGATCGAGGGGAGATTGTGATGGCCCGAAGGCTCGGCGCGAGCATTTCGGAAACTTCACGACTTGCCGGGTATTCGAGGAGTGCTGTGGTGAGTGTCTTCAACACGTGGTGAAACCAAAGTGAATCCACGTCCAGACGTCGTGGGGTTGGGCGGCCACCCGTCATTACAGATGTCGGACGTCGTAGGTTGGGCAGACTGGTAAAACAGGACAGGCGGCGAAATTTGGCGGAGCTGGCATCAGAATTTGATACTGGGCAGAGTACAAGTGTGTCTGAACACACAGTGCACCGAACACTCCTAACGACGGGCCTCCGCAGCCGACGACCCATGCATGTCCCAATGTTAACAGCACGACATCGGCAACTACGACTGAAATGGGCACGTGACCATTGGTCCTGGACGTTGGCGCAGTGGCAGAGCGATGCATGGTCTGATGAATCTCGATACCTTCTTCACGCTGCCGATGGGAGGGCACGAATCTGTCGTCTTCCAGGGGAACAGCTCCTTGACACCTGTACTGAGGGACGAAGACAAGCTGGCGGCGGGTCCATCGTGCTCTGGGGAACATTCACGTGCACATCCATTGGTCCAGTGGAGTTCGTACAAGGCACCATGACGGCCAAAGAGTGTCGTACACTGGTTGCAGACCACGTACACACCTTCATGACGATCATGCTTAGCGGTGGCAGTGGCATTTTTCAGCAAGACACTGCGCCATGTCACTAGCCAGGAGTGTGATGTAGCGGTTCGAGGCACAGGTGACCTATGTGTGCAGACGTTGTGCCAACTCCCTCCAGCGACCTACCAAGGCCTCATTGCTTCCACGCCAGGACGTGCCGCCGCTGTTATCCGTGCTATAGGTGGACATACCGGCTATTGGGTAGGTTGTCATGACGTTCTGGCTAATCAGTGTATAGTTTCTGTGTCTTGTCTGTAATCTGCTTTGTGAAGGAGAACATTTACAGCACTGTTCAGTTTTGGGAAATGGTGTTACTTTGCAGAGATATTGTAGTTAAAATATCTGTATTACTTTCCTTCCAGCTTTAATCATTTTATTGAATCACCCTCATCTCCTGGCTTCTTTGCGTTCTTCTCATCCCGAATAGCTTTATACACCTCACAATGCATTATGTTATTAACGGTCTATGTTTCCGATTCCTCTCTTGAACAGTGTACACAATTAAAGGTATATTCAAATATCTGTATAATTTCCTCTCTATTGTTAGTTACTGTGACACCTGCCATCTTAACTGTGGAACTGAAATGTCTATGCAATATTAATTTCTGTTTTGTCTTTTTCTTACTCCCAATGTTTTCAATCGCTCATCTAACCAGATTTTCAATGTATCCTCTCACATCATATCGAAGGCATCTCTGAACAGCTTTATTTGGTTCAGCGTATTCTTTCATTTTTCTTTTTATCGTTTGCTTGTATCTTCTCTTCTCTTGAATGGTTTATTCATACCGTTTGATATTTTCTTTTTATCCCTTCTTCGAACATACATCTTTCCTGCTTGCCTAAGTACTTTTTCAAGTAATTGTCTTTTCGGTCGTACAATCTTCATGTTCCAAGACCACGAACATTTAGCTTAATTTATTCTGTCATACGTCTTTGAATCTGTATTCCTGATTTCCTACTCGGGGACTTTGTTGCTTTGCAGCGTTACACCTGTTTTACTAGTCTGTCTTACTAATCTACGATCATTTGAAGTCCTTAAGTGTTTAGGAATGTCACACCCTGTAGTTTCTAGATTTTTTGAACATTCTGTTGAAGCAAAATGGTTCTAAAACATTACTAATGATAAAAGTCGTCGGACGTAGCGATCGTACTTGCACTTGAAAAAAATATTTTTGTGACACATTTATTGAAGTTATTAAATGAATACCCCCAGCCGCAAACAAAGGTAAGCGACAAGTTGGTTGTTTTGAGAAATTGCGCAGTATACAAGTAGTTTCAACAAAATTTCATAAATAAAATATTTCAAGTACATGCAATGTGGTTATTCTACTCAGGTGTCAGTATTTTCAGATATATCTCCAGTAAAAACGTATTTTTAAAATACGATATTTTAGTAAGAAGAACGATGTAGATTACACCCAGCAAAACAATAATAACTTTCATACGTGATGTCCAGTCACGTCCAAGCACTTCACAGCGTCCAGTATGCAGCAAAAGGTCAACTGTTCTGAGATACGTTCAGCTGAGATGACTTTAACTGTTCCGGCGTAAAGTGAAGCGCCGGCACGCCGGTCGGGAACGTTAGAGCAGAGAGGGCTGTGAAGGACACGTCAGCCAGTTGCACGTGGACCGACCCCTCTCCAGGGCGGCAATGCGATGGCAGCGCACTCTAGGTGAAGCGAACATTAGCGCTGCACCCAACTGGCCGCGATCAGTTGAAGAGTAAAGATTGCCAGTTGTACGAGTTCTACAGCAGCGAGATCCAGAATAACATCAAGACTAGTCATTTCGCTTCTACTAACTAGCATTATCCATACTGAAGAGATTTCTTGTTTTGTCTGTTGCCCTCCCGTTGCCTGTGACACATCTGTATTTCACACTGTAAGTATTGTAATCATTCCCTTTTGTAATAAACTTCATTAATACGATTTCCTTGAATTGTTGTCTAGCGATCCGAAAAGCAGTTTTCCTAGGCACCCAATATTTGACGAGTAGGAAGGATACAACATTAACATTCCTAAAGTCGGTTGACTCTAGCAACTGACAATGACTTGAAGAGTCAATAACACATCGCAAAACCCACGATTTACGTGTAAATAAAAGATACCATACTATCACTTTCAAACCTACACGCAATGTATACGTAACAGCTTCACTTATGTAACGTATTGTCAAAACTACTGCCTTAATGGCAATTCTATTATTTGCAAAGACTCTCAGAAATCCTTTTAATTACTATAGCAAAGCTATTCTCAATAGAAACCCACTATAATTAATAGTAAGTCGTACCTTCACACTATGACAATACAATGTAATTCAGTTTAATTAATCCAGCAAAATGTTAAGGGATTGTAGGTTTGTTCTCGTATACTATTACTGAGTGTAGAATATAAACACCCTTGTTAAATTACTTCAAATTAAATTGCTTTAATACCTTTTGTATGAAATTATCCCCCGAGTCTTGTTATTTAGCGTAAAAAAATATCTTTTTATTGTTAGCTCAAAGATAAAAATAATGAACTTTCGCACTCAGATGCTACTACTATGTAAATAGGGTTTTTCGTCTGGAGTTCTTTTACAGACATATTAATGATAATTTTATTTAATTCCATTTTTAATCTCCACTTTGCACTTAATTTCTGTTAAATATGACCTCTTTTAATAACTTTCAAGTTTTTATCTTTTTAATAAACGTGAGTTCACATGACGTAACACAAAGAATGAAAAATACCTTTGGTTCAAAATACTGTTATAGGTCATAAGCACTCACAAACACATTTTCCTAAGCAGACCTCTTTCAAATAATCAGCAACTGTTCGTGGAATTTTGTCGTTTTATTAAGCAACTGAAGATGACCAGCAGCTGTCTCGTTGAAATATTGTACAGCTTCCACAACATTATCCGACGCGATGCCCGTGAACCAATGACGCAGTTACTATTTCGAAAAAGTCTCGAACAGCACAAATATCCACACTCCTTAAAATTTTGTTGCTTCTTACAGCACACGTTAATACATTCACACTACGAAATTAGAAGACGAATTTTTAAGTTTTACTTTTTTTTGCCAGTCTTGGATCACTTCTTTTATGATTAATTGTAAAACCCAGTTCTCAATACACTTCCTGAATAAACGTGTGATCGAGTCACAACAAGAAAACTATGTCTCCTCGAATGGAATTAAAAAACAGATCACCGTCAGTCACTTGGCCCGTCCGGTTGGCCGTGCGGTCTGACGCACGACTTTTCGGGCGGGAAGGAGGGCTTGTTCCCCGGCACGAATCCGCCTGGCGGACTTGTGTCGAGGTCCGCTGAGCCGGCCAGTCTGTGGATGGTTTTTAGGTGGTTTTCCATCTGCCTCGGCGAATGCGGGCTGGTTCCCCTTATTCCGCTTGAGCTACACTATGTCGGCGATTGCTCCGCAAACAAGTTCTCCACGTGCGCGTACACCACCATTACTCTACCACGCAAACATAGGGGTTACACTCGTCTGGTGTGAGACGTTCTCTGGGGGATCCACCAGGGGCCGAACCGCACAATAACCCTGGGTTTTGTTTGGGGCGGCGGAGGGGTGAAGTGGACTGCGGTAGTCGTCGTGGGGTTGCGGACCACTGCGGCTGCGGCGGGGACGGAGCCTCTCCTTCGTTTCTAGGTCCATGGTTAACATAACATAACATCACCGACACTTTAATTACTGCAATTGAATGGTAATTCAAAGCTCAGTCACTTGAGACATTGACAATACACTGTCCCACTACTTCAAACAAATTACGAAAGTCATTCGTCACGGATCTCTTAAATAGTCTTAAAATGGTTACACAGTGCCTAGTAATATGGTTCAAACTTTTCTGACCTTCAGTTCCTTTTCTTCACATCACACGCTGCGTGCAGTAGCAAAATAAGACACAGTCCCAAGTCTATGAATCGGTAGCGACTGCCAAACAAGCTATAAATTACATCGACACCTCCGGTCGGAAACCATAATAATCCTACAGCTAATAACCACCAAACAAGCACCTCAGAGTCGGCCAGCAGATTCGCTAACACCCTTCCAACGAGCTGTAGGATCCCTTAAGTCCAAATAACCTAACTTCCACCGGAACTGTCCATTCTCACAAATACACAGCTTACTGAACCAGCTCCTAACTCAAATAACAATCTCCCTAATCCACGTAACTGCATTCGCAACTTAATTAATCGGATTTCGACATGCGGAACCTCACGGTTAGGAACGCTACCAAATTTCGTAAACTCTACAAATTTCGGAACGAGTTAACCGCGACATCTATGAGCAGTTAGACTTACCGACCCAGGCAAACTGTTACCAATACTAGCTCCCGTTGGATAGTCTGTTAGGTTCTATGGCAAAACAGAGACTCAACTGTCTGACAATGCCAAAATAACCAAGAACCATATCACAGACAAAATGCCATTTTTTTTCTTCACTACAATGTTCACATCGTAGAAGAAAGCTCTTGTGGCGTCTTATAGAGGCCAGATATCTGCGATGGTCCACCTTCTCTGTACTCCGCAGCCGCCGGTGCCCAGTCTCTGCTTTGCTGCATAGTTGATGGGTTTTGCAGCCGTTTGTCGGTCTGGATATCTATGAAATATGCACAAAAATACTTAGGCAACAATTACAAAATAATTACATTAAAAACTTTCGTATTTCTTCTCTATAACTCCCGTGAAGTAGCATAAATGGGGAGGTGAACAAGGTATTTTAACGTACGTCAAATCTGACACTGTACAACATGCATGCATGGTTGCATGTATGCGGTCACGGGACACTTCGTGTAAACCGGAAAATCCTAGTTCGAGTCCCAGTCGCGTACAAATTTTTCATTGTTGGCAGTTCCATATACGGCTGATGATTGTTCACATTCGCAACTGCGGATACATTTCATGTATCTTATAACGGCTGCAGTTGCCTCAGTGCCTGTTCCTATGGACATGCATGCATTTTTTTTTTAACAACACAGGCACTGCGATATTGTATTTATCCAGGCAGCGACTGTTCATTAACATCTCTCCCCCATTTGGGAATTACATAATGTGTGTACGAGTATTTGTTGTGACGTAGGAACGACGTCATATGGAAGCTTCAATCTGTACCTCAGCCTTGCATGGATAGCCAAAGCGGAAAAAAAGCGATTAAGGCGACTGCTTGCGTAAAGTGGAAAATCTGGGTTCGAGGACTGGCCACCACAAATTTTCGTTGTTCTCATTCCCTTATACAGCTGACGGTTGTTCGTAGTCGCAACTGCGCATACATTTCATGTATTTTTAAAACAGTAAATTCCACCCAAAATTTTATTCTTAAGTTTCGTTAGTGGGTACACTGTTTACTTCCAAACTGAGTGCACTTGACTTGGATTAACATTGACTTACCACTGTTTACTTGCTGGACGAACTAACGAAACATTACTGCGAAACCTCTAAAAAATAGAAATTTTAAAAGACCGAATTGTTCCAGTTTCTGATACTAAGATAGGCATTAATAGGTTTTGCAATAATAAATTATAGCAACCACAAAAATTAATCTATGATTCAGCGCAATATAAAATTAATTTTAGCTAGCACTTTACACGTAAACAATGTTAAGGACGGTCTTAACATTTATACCATCACTCTCTTACGTAAAATCACGTAACCTACGGTAAGGGACACAGCTTAACATTGTTTGCTTCCTGAAATAATTATTCACGTTTACGTAATTACTAACAACTTATGAAGTGCATTTGCGTTCAGGGATACATTCAGGATCTTTATCTGTCTCATAATTATCCACATCATCCTCAGATTCGTAAATCGTCCATGGAAAAGGATTTTTCTTGCGGGAACATCACACGCACTACTATTAGTGGTTACTGGCAGCCATGTTTTTGGCACTTATCACTGTTTGCACGCACACATCCCAACAAAGTTGCCATTGACGAGAATCTGAAATTTGAGACAGTTGTCATTTTTCAGTTTATTGTGAACTATCAACTAATATCAATAAAACACATAACTTACCATGTTTTACATGCAATAACTATATTACTGCCTTAATACTGTTTACAGTCGAGGTCTTCAAATGTCACAGACCTTACGCATTTGATGGACGTACTAGATAATTCCTGATTCGTTAACGGTTAAATCCACTACAGCATAGCCTATGTGAAATTCGTGCCCTCTGATCATTTATCAAATAAAAGAATGTCACGTCTATTACATAGTCCACAGCACTTTCAAAACCGGTAAAGGGAGCTGACTTAACAGAATAATTTTAGTTTGTTCCGAGACAAACAAATTACAAGAATATGAAAAAGGTTTTTGATACTTCAATGAAAACTCTGACGTCCCACACATTAACTAAAGATATAAATGAAGAAGCGCAACTTTTATATATGTGCTATTTCAATCAGAATTTATAGTGAAGCTGTACAACTGGTTTGGATTAGACAGTTCTTGTAGACGTTATGAGACTTCCGTTTAAATGTTGAAATAATGTCAAGCGGGAAACTCATTTCCAGTCTGTATTTAAGTTTGCTCACTAGTTATACTACGTTGTTTGCAGCGAGTGTCGTTACGCAGCTGGTACAAGTGCTGCGTTACGAACTCCTGCTCTGCCCTGTGGACCTATTTAATGCCTCTGAGAAGTGGAGGTCCTTGACACAGTTTACTGACGGTGCCAGAGATCACGGCTTGATCTGTGACAGTATAAGGACTACTCATTAAATACTGCCGAGATTAATGTGATACTCGATTTGCTTATTTTGCGCTACCACTGGCCTCCATCATTGCCTCTTGAATCGGAGGTCGCTCGTTTGACTCCCGCACCGAGCGCGGGCGTGGGTTTTAAATCTGCTCTTACTACACTCCTGGAAATTGAAATAAGAACACCGTGAATTCATTGTCCCAGGAAGGGGAAACTTTATTGACACATTCCTGGGGTCAGATACATCACATGATCACACTGACAGAACCACAGGCACATAGACACAGGCAACAGAGCATGCACAATGTCGGCACTAGTACAGTGTATATCCACCTTTCGCAGCAATGCAGGCTGCTATTCTCCCATGGAGACGATCGTAGAGATGCTGGATGTAGTCCTGTGGAACGGCTTGCTATGCCATTTCCACCTGGCGCCTCAGTTGGACCAGCGTTCGTGCTGGACGTGCAGACCGCGTGAGACGACGCTTCATCCAGTCCCAAACATGCTCAATGGGGGACAGATCCGGAGATCTTGCTGGCCAGGGTAGTTGACTTACATCTTCTAGAGCACGTTGGGTGGCACGGGATACATGCGGACGTGCATTGTCCTGTTGGAACAGCAAGTTCTCTTGCCGGTCTAGGAATGGTAGAACGATGGGTTCGATGACGGTTTGGATGTACCGTGCACTATTCAGTGTCCCCTCGACGATCACCAGTGGTGTACGGCCAGTGTAGGAGATCGCTCCCCACACCATGATGCCGGGTGTTGGCCCTGTGTGCCTCGGTGGTATGCAGTCCTGATTGTGGCGCTCACCTGCACGGCGCCAAACACGCATACGACCATCATTGGCACCAAGGCAGAAGCGACTCTCATCGCTGAAGACGACACGTCTCCATTCGTCCCTCCATTCACGCCTGTCGCGACACCACTGGAGGCGGGCTGCACGATGTTGATGCGTGAGCGGAAGACGGCCTAACGGTGTGCGGGACCGTAGCCCAGCTTCATGGAGACGGTTGCGAATGGTCCTCGCCGATACCCCAGGAGCAACAGTGTCCCTAATTTGCTGGGAAGTGGTGGTGCGGTCCCCTACGGCACTGCGTAGGATCCTACGGTCTTGGCGTGCATCCGTGCGTCGCTGCGGTCCGGTCCCAGGTCGACGGGCACGTGCACCTTCCGCCGACCACTGGCGACAACATCGATGTACTGTGGAGACCTCACGCCCCACGTGTAGAGCAATTCGGCGGTACGTCCACCCGGCCTCCCGCATGCCCACTATACGCCCTCGCTCAAAGTCCGTCAACTGCACATACGGTTCACGTTCACGCTGTCGCGGCATGCTACCAGTGTTAAAGACTGCGATGGAGCTCCGTATGCCACGGCAAACTGGCTGACACTGACGGCGGCGGTGCACAAATGCTGCGCAGCTAGCGCCATTCGACGACCAACACCGCGGTTCCTGGTGTGTCCACTGTGCCGTGCGTGTGATCATTGCTTGTACAGCCCTCTCGCAGTGTCCGAAGCAAGTATGGTGGGTCTGACACACCGGTGTCAATGTGTTCTTTTTTCCATTTCCAGGAGTGTATGTGTGTCTTCTGCATCTGAAACGTTCGGGTTTATGAGTTACGAATGTAATTCGAAAGATGAGGAACAAATAAGATTAATGTGTGCTTGTAAAACGATGACTGTTCTGTAGCTTCCTGGTATATTAAAACAGAGTGGTGGATCGAGGCTGCAACTCACAAGCATTGCTTTCGCGGCCAATGCTGTTACGACATTTTTTTTTTTTTTTGCCTCCCATCTCCTCTTATAATATATCGATACTCTATCATTCTTTACCTTCTACGGCTGACTTCGTTGCTTTATTATTCCTTTGTTTTTATAAAGTTTAAACATGAAAGTAAATGTCTTCTTCTACGAATCTAAAAGTTCTTACTTTCTTAAAATAAATGTATGATTTCGACTTGTAAAAAGGATATCCTTCTTTCAATTAAAATTCGTTTCGTATGAACAAAATTAATCTTGGCTTCTCTGTCATCTTTGACCAGCTCCTCAGCAAGGAAAACAGAAAACTGAAATTCTTCTTTCTCGAGAATAACAAAAACTTACAAAAACTTATTTCTGAAAGTGCAAATCTGACCACAGCCAGTAGGGTAATACAGCAGTCAAAAATCGGGCAAAGTTCTCTTTGTATTTCCTCCAGTCCAGACGTTTGCTGTGTTCCACTCTCATACGAGTAACATTCAAGACTAATTTCGGTTTTCCTCCCAGTTGCGTAGAATTAAAAACTGGCTAGCTGCCAGAGGAATGCGTTATGTTTCTTTACCGGATAAAAGGGCTTGTCCGGGAATAGAATGTCTTCTGAACTGTACGTGTACGCCAAATTACGCGTTATGATTGCAAGTTCTTGTCCCACCCATTGCCAAAATTCAGGCTTCTCACAGCATGTTAGGCGATGATGTATCGTATCCTCTACATTGCAGCGACTACACATGGACAAGGGATTAAGTGCTATTTTATGCAATTTGCTATTTGTAGGAATCGTTTGGCGGAGTACCCTGTACCACAGAAATAACGCATTTGAATTAATTAGCGGATTGTGGGTGTTTGTCTATATCTTTTTCCAGTCACTGCAGTTATGCTGAGTTACAATTTTGCTCGTATATTGTTAGCATATTGCACTGCACACCTTCCTAATTGTTGGATTATCTAAGACTGATTTTTCCATATGGCTACACTCAACGAAGAATGAGCGTAGCCGGCCAGTGTGGCCGTGCGGTTCTAGGCGCTACAGTCTGGAAGCGCGTGACCACTACGGTCGCAGGTTCGAATCCTGCCTCGGGCATGGATGTGTGTGATGTCCTTAGGTTAGTTAGGTTTAAGTAGTTCTAAGTTCTAGGGGACTGATGACCACAGATGTTAAGCCCCATAGTGCTCAGAGCCATTTGAACCATTTGAATGAGCGTAGGTGTCTAAGATGGGAATTGATGCGGCTTAGATCGATTCGCAGTCTCTACTTGGTGGCACATGAGCTACCTGGGCATTTTACACTCAGCTGGAAAGTCACAATTTCATTCTGGAAACAATCCCCTAACGTGTCTCTAAGCCATGTCCTTTCTTCGAGGAGTGTTAGTCCAGCAAGGTACGCAGGAGAGCTCCTGTGAAATTCGGAAGTTAGGAGCGAGGTACTGGCAGAAGTAAAGCTGTGAGGGCTGAACAAGGGTAGTGACCGATTAGAGTTCAGTGTTTCCAAGTAGCGTGTTGTTCGTCGCATAGAGTCTATTACACAGCTGCGTTATGCCGAAAATGATAGTCTTTCCACTTTCCTGTGGTTGTTGTTGTGGTCTTCAGTGCAGAGACTGGTATGATGCAGCTCTCCATGCTACTCTATCACGTGCAAGCTTCTTCATCTCCCAGTACCTACTGCAACCAACATCCTTCTGAATCTGCTTAGTGTATTCATCTCTTGGTCTCCGTCTACAATTTATACCCTCCACGCTGCCCTCCAATACTAAATTAGTGATCCCTTTATGTCTCAGAACATGTCCTGCCAACCGATCCCTTCTTCTAGTCAAGTTGTGCCACAAATTTCTTTTCTCCCCGACTCTATTCAGTACCTCCTCATTAGTTATGTGATCTACCCACCTAATCTTCAGCATTCTTCTGTAACACCACATTTCGAAAGCGTCTATTCTCTTCTTGTCTAAACTATTTATCGCCCACGTTTCACTTCCATACACTCCATACAAATACTTTCGGAAACGACTTCCTGACACTTAAATCTATACTCGATGTTAACAGATTTCTCTTCTTCAGAAATGCTTTCCTTGCAATTGCCAATCTACATTTTATGTCCTCTCTACTTCGACCGTCATCAATTATTTTGCTCTCCAAACAGCAAAACTGATTTATTACGGTAAGTGCCTCATTTCCTAATCTAATTCCCTCAGCATCACCCGATTCACTACATTCCATTATCCTCGTTTTGCTTTTGTTTATGTTTATCTTATATCCTCCTTTCAAGACACTGTCCATTCCGTTCAACTGGTCTTCCAAGTCCTTTGCTGTCTCTGACAGAATTACAATGTCATCGGTGAACCTCAAAGTTTTTATATCTTCTCCATGGATTTTAATACCTACTCCGAATTTTTATTTTGTTTCCTTTACTGCTTGCTCAATATACAGATTGAATAACATCGGGAAGAGGCTACAGCCCTGTCTCACTCCCTTCCCAACCTTTCGTGCCCCTCGACTCAACCTCAAAGTTTTTATTTCTTCTCCATGGATTTTAATACCTACTCCGAATTTTTATTTTGTTTCCTTTACTGCTTGCTCAATATACAGATTGAATAACATCGGGAAGAGGCTACAACCCTGTCTCACTCCCTTCCCAACCTTTCGTGCCATCTGGTTTCTGTGCAGATTGTAAATAGCCTTTCGCTCCCTGTATTTTACCCCTTCCACCTTTAGAATTTGAAATAGAGTATTCCAGTCAACATTGTCAAAAGCTTTCTCTAAGTCTACAAATGCTAGAAACTTAGGTTTGCCTTTCCTTAATCTTTTTTCTATGATGAGTCGCAAGGTAAGTATTGCCTCACGTGTTCCAATATTTCTACGGAATCCAAACTGATCTTCCCCGAGGTCGCCTTCTACCAGTTTTTCCATTCGTTTGTAAAGAATTGTCGTTAGAATTTTGCAGCTGTGACTTATTAAACTGATAGTTCGGTAATTTTCACATCTGTCAACACGTGCTTTCGTTGGGATTGGAATAATTATATTCTTCTTGAAGTCTGAGGGTATTTCGCCTGTCTCATACGTCTTGCTCACCAGATGGTAGAGCTTTGTCAGGGCTGGCTCTTCCAAGGCTATCAGTAGTTCTAATGGAATATTGTCTACACCCGGGGCCTTGATTCGACTTAGGTCTTTCAGTGCTCTGTCAAAATCTTCACGCAGTATCTTCATCTACGTCCTCTTCCATTTCCATAATATTGTCGTCAAGTACATCACCCTTGTATAGACCCTCTATATACTCCTTCCACCTTTATGCTTTCCCTTCTTTGCTTAGAACTGGGTTTCCATCTGTTCCCTTGATATTCATACAAGTGGTTATCTTTTATACAAAGGTCTCTTTAATTTTCCTGCAGGTAGTATCTATCTCAACCCTAGTGATGTATGCCTCTACATCCTTACATTTGTCCTCTAGCCATCCCTGCTTAGTCGTTTTGCACTTCCTGTCTATCTTATTTTTGAGACGTCTGTATTCCTTTTTGCCTGCCTCATTTACTGTATTTTTATATTTTCCCCTTTCATCAATTAAATTCAGTACTTCTTCTATTACCCAAGGACTTCTACTAGCCCTCGTCTTTTTATCTACTTGATCCTCTGCTGCCTTCAATATTTCATCTCTCAAAGCTACTTATTCTTCTTCTACTGTATTTCTTTCCCCGATCTTGTCAATCGTTGCCTAATGCTCTCCCTGACACTCCCTAGAACCTCTGGTTCTGTCAGTTTATCCAGGTCCCATCTCCTTAAATTCCCACCTTTTTCCAGTTTCTTCTGTTTTAATCTATTGTTCATAACCAATAGATTGTGGTCAGAGTCCACATCTGCCCCTGGAAATGTCTTACAATTTAAAATCTGGTTCCTAAATCTGTGTCTTACCATTGTATAATCTATCTGAAACCTTCCAGTATCTCCAAGTCTCTTCCTTCTTTCATGATTCTTGAACCAAGTGTTAGCTATGATTAAGTTATGCTCAGTGCAAAATTCTGGCAGTCGGCTTCCTCTTTCATTCCTTACCCCCACTCCATATTCACCTACTATTTTTCCTTTTCTTTCTTTTCCTACTATCGAATTCCAGTCACCCATGACTATTAAATTTTCGTCTCCCTTCACTATCTGAATAATTTCTTTTATCTCATCATACATTTCATCAATTTCTTCGTCATCTGCGGAGCTAGTTGGCATATAAACTTGTACTACTGGGGTAGGCGTGGGCTTCGTGTCTATCTTGGCTACAATAATGCGTTCACTATACTGTTCGTAGTAGCTTACCCGCACTGCTACTTTTTATTCATTACTAAATCCACTCCTGCATTACCCTTATTTGATTTTGTATTTATAACCCTGTATTCACCTGTCCAGAAGTCTTGTTCCTCCTCTCACCGAACTTCACTAATTCCCACTGTATCTCTCTTTACCCCATCTACTTCCCTTTTTAAATTTTCTAATCTAACAGCCAGATTAAGGGATCTAACGTTCCACGCTCCGATCCGTAGAACGCCAGTTTTCTTTCTCCTGATAACGACGCCTTCCTGAGTAGTCTCTGCCCGGAGATCCGAATGGGGGATTATTTTACCTTCGGAACATTTTACCCGAGAGGATGCCATCCTCATTTAACCATACAATAAAGCTGCATGCCCTCCGGAAAAATTACGGCTGTAATTTCCCCTTGCTTTCAGCCGTTCGCAGTATCAGCACAGCAAGGCCGTTTTGGTTAATGTTACAAGGTCAGATCAGTCAATCATCCAGACTGTTGCCCCTGCACCTACTGAAAAGGCTGCTGTCCCTCTTCAGGAACTACACGTTTGTCTGGCCACTCAACAGATACCCCTGCGTTGTGGTTGCACCTACGGTACGGCTATCTGTATCGTTGAGTTACGCAAGCCTCCCCACCAACGGCCAGGTCCATGGTTCATAGGGGGGGGGGGGGGGTTCCTAAATATGTGAAAAACTATAAACAACAATAGAAACCTACCTACGGAAGGGTAATGAGAAACCGGAATTCGCCAAGGACAACGACTGACCAACAGCTCTCGAAATTCGGAACTGGTTAACAACCTACATAAAACTACAAGAGATCAGGTAAACGCTAATCCGAAATTTGCTTTAATCTAGTATACTGAGCGAGTAATCCGTGAGTGTGCTAGTAACTGTGACTTCCCATTTGCCTCAGGCTGTCTCGAAGTTCACCCTTGGTCCAGTCGAAGAAAGCTTGACAAATGTTTGTGTTTTTAACGTTCCCATGAAAGTTGCGAACGAACCAATAAAACCCAAACTGGAGTTTGGAACGATGTCTGAATAGATTGTTATCCGTTCCCTGTCCCAAATGAAATAAGATACATTACACACATGGGGAACTACCAGCTTGCTGCATATGTAATGAAAGAGACCACATTAAACAGAACTGTGTCAGACGAAAATTTGGTCTCGAACTAAACCTACCTAAATGTAAGCCATTATTTTCTGACCTTGTAGCAGGAATAGATAGAGAACCTATAGCGCCGGCCGGTGTGGCCGTGCGGTTAAAGGCGCTTCAGTCTGGAACCGCGTGACCGCTCCGGTCGCAGGTTCGAATCCTGCCTCGGGCATGGATGTGTGTGATGTCCTTAGGTTAGTTAGGTTTAATTAGTTCTAAGTTCTAGGCGACTGATGACCTCAGAAGTTAAGTCGCATAGTGCTCAGAACCATTTGAACCATAGAGAACCTATAGCAAACAGTTCCACATCAGCTGAAAGTAATTCAGCTGCTGTTAATCATCCAGAGACTGTAAACTATAAGCTTGAACACGGTGGTGATGTTCGAAATGTCTTTCTGCATCTGGGCGTTCTTGAAGATAATTATGGAGATTTAGGGACGGAGGGCACGGTCAACCCAGTGCTAGTAGTGTAGCTGATGAAGATAACACACCTGTTACTAGCAAAGGCTAGGCAACAAACTGGAAACGACCTTCAAAGTGACAATGCAGTCTGACAATTTGCTACAAACAATTCAGAAATGTCGGCGATGGAGGTTGTGGAGAGTGCCGCTATGGGCCGTGATCTGGAGACAGCTCCTGAAACGCGATCGATAGTACACCCAGCAGAAGTAACTGCGTGTTCACCAACAGACACAACAGAAAAATTACAGATAGACACAACAGTGTCTGCTGGTAAAGAAAAGCCGAGTCAATTTTCGACCAAAATGTCTAAGAAAAAAATTCTTGCGAGTAGTGAAGAATCAGGGCAAAACGATGTGAACACAGAGCCGTAGTCAACTTTAAATAGAGATAAAGGGGAAAGCGAGGCTGACGATACAGCAACGTATGACTCAGACGAGGTCTCCCAAGCTGAATATCAATCGTCTGTGGACAATCGTAAACGGGGAATTAAAATTCAGAAGCTGCGGATTCTAGGGTCAAGCAGATCAAGGGAAAATACAGGAAAATCCTAATCTCAATCTAAAATCCAGATCAGATCAGGAACAAAAAGTATTGTTACCAGAACTGAAAAGAAACAATTTACAAGCAGAAATAGATGATGGTGACTTCTCGAAATTATAAAATTTGTACTTTAAATGTAAACAGAACATCAACTATGCTAAAACTGACTTGCATTCAGCAGTTCTGATACAGTGAGATAATTTTACTAAAGACACAATCCACACACTATGCGAAAACATCATAAACACCGAGTTCAAGTGTAATCAACAACACTGCACCAAAAACTGCAGAAAAAACTTCACAAGAGCATGGTATTCATATATCTAAGATATTATAAACAGTATGTAGAAAGTAGAGTTGTTGTATTTTATCAGCAACTGTATTTATATTTGTTGAAATAATCAGCAACTAGTAATACAAAAGAAATTTTATTCCTTTACTGGTTTCAGGCACCTAGCGCCCTTCTTCAGAACAACAAACCGTATTATTGAAAAGTGTCAAAAGTAAGATGTGTGCAGCGTATTGGTGTCGTCATGTGGTTCATAGCACCAGTACAGGCTCGCAAATAATGCAAAATGATAACTTTGTGAAGAAGGGCACTAGTTGCCTGCAACCGGTAAAGAAATAATATTTCTTCTGTGCAGTTGGTAACTGATTATCTCAATAAATTGTTGAGTTCTCTACTTTTTAGTATTTATTTAAAATTAATACTGTTAGCCCTTATCTTATTTGGACAGGATAAATCAGAACTCCACCAACAAATTTTCATATGTTCTGAGAATTTTGGTATAAGGAACAAATGGTCTCCATCGTATCGTTCAGAGGTAATGCATTTCGTTCGGTTTCTTTCCCCATTTAGCTTTGTACCCGTATTGCAATGAAAAGAGCGTAGAAGAGTGCAAATATCGACGGTAAGCACTGTGTATCTCGTTTCCATTTGGTCACGGTACCAGTTTTTGACATTAGGAGAGCCGTGTTTAACTCGTTGTCCTCAAGTTTTGCATACGGTACTTCTCTGTTCTGTCTACGATTTTGTTTTCCGGCAATGGTAGTTGTGCGTCAACAGTGGTACATATCCGTACTGTGGATAGGTATACTGATGAAAAGTTGGCAGATATGCACTTCATGTATGAATTCACTGAATGCATTGGAAGATCGGCATAACGCGCTATGCTGAGTTGTTCCAGTACCGACGGCAGCCACATCACGGTACTTTTGTATCTGACTGTTTTTGCGTTACTTTCTGTTGTGTGCTGTTCGGCCTTGCCGCAATTGTAACGCCGGTTCCCGTCATATCACCGAAGTTAGGCACTGTCGAATGTGCCTAGCCCTTGGATGGATGACCGTCCGGATCTGTCGAACGCTGTTGTCTATAGCGATGCACTCAGCCCTTGTGAGGCCAATTGAGGAGCTAGTTCATTGAGGAGTAGCGGCTCCGGTCTCGTAAACTGACAACGCCCGGGAGTGCAATGTCCTGACCACATGCCCCCCCCCCCCCCCCCACACACACACCTGCGTCCAGTGACACCTTTTATCTGAGGTTGACACGGCGGTCGGTCGGTGCCATTGGGCCTTGAAGACCTCTTCTGATTGAGAAAGAGAGAAGAGCTGTGTGTTGTAGTTTTGGTTATTGCATATTACAGAAAAATTCGCTGTTGTGAAGATATTTTCACAGAAACAAAGGAGATTCCAACAACAAACCGAATAGATCGTAATCACATTATTGCTATGTAACGAGCCGCCGGAGACAACGGGCTTCTTATAGCAAAATACTCAGAAGGTATCCCAGAACTATCTCTGAAAGTTAGTCGGTGAAGTTCTGGTTCACTCTGTATTTTAAATGCAACTTTTATACATGAAGTGGGATAAAGGTGGTAAATAAGAAAGAATTGCTACAACAGATTTGTTTGCATTTATAAACAAGCATAAATTTCATTTTTAGAATGCAGACATAAAGGATTTCAGAAGGAGAAATTATTTTACATCTTAAGAATAAAGAAATATGTCATCATTGCGGCCTTCAGTCTGAAGCCTGATTTGATGCAGCTCTCCTTGCTACTCTATCCTGTGCAAACTTCTTCATCTCTGAATAACTACTGCAACACACATCCATTTGAACCTTCTTACTGTACTCGTCTCTTTGTCTCCCTCTGCAATTTTTACCTCGCACACTTCCATTCAATATTAAACTTATGATCCCTTGATGTCTCAGAATGTGTCCAATCAACCGATCCCTCCTTTTAGTTAAATTATGCCACAAATTTCTTTTCTTCCAAATCCTGTTCAGTACCTCCTCATTAATTACACGATCTACCCATCTAATTTCAGCATTCTTCTGTAGCACCACATATAAACAGCTTCTATTCTCTTTTGGTCTGAACTGTGTAAACTTCCTTATGTCACACTTGTCCACATCTCCTAATGCTCGTACACACACATGTGATCGTCATTTTAATTTGTCAAGACATATAATACTTTTTACGTTATTGTATAATGTCTGTGTTGATTGTTCTCTTTACACAATGTTCCTTTAGAGACGCATGCTACTTTCAGAAATTTAAAGAGGGTATTGTGTATTCCTGTCAACATTGTCAAAAGCTTTCTCAAAATATACAAATGCTGCGTGAGGCATTTAATGAGTAATGCAACACCTTTTTTCCTGTATGAAGGTTGGTTTTATTTCAGATTTCAATACACCATACTATTCCCCACTATTTTGGCTACAAAACCCTGTTTCTCAACATAAGCTTTACTCAAAGCGACAACCCTACGACACCTTATGGGAGGGCCTGTATGGCAGCATTGTAGCACTCTACTGCTAGATGTCAGAGCTATCGTCTTGCTGCATCAATAACCTTCGCATCATATACGAACTGATTCCCACAGAGTACATCCTTCATTGGGCCAAACAGATGGACATCGGAAGGTGTGAGATCAGGGCTGTAGAGTGGATGAGGAAGAATAGTTCCAAATAGTGGACAAGTGAGTCAGCATTACCAACAGAGACGTCCAGTTGACCAGTGAGGTGTTTTATTGTGAGCCGTCGATCACCTCGAATGAGTGTCCACTCGTTCCAACATTGTAAGAGTCAAAGCTTTGTGCGGTCGGCTGGCACGCTGGAGATCGGATAAGTTTAGGCGACCTAGTTGCGATGATGACAAGATACCTTACCCAACGACTCACTGTGCTTTTTTTCACTGTCCGTTCTCTGTAGACACTCTGCAACTGCCTAAGAATATATGCGATGCTCTTGTTTTCCGCCAAAAGAAACTCAGTGACATTTCTCTGCTTGGAACGCGCCTCTATTACAGGCGCCATTTTGAACGCTACGTATAGCGCAGCCACCTATCGGAACTTCATGAAACTACAGGGGCTGGAGCGGGAATATTTCAGAATGCCCCACATCAAATTATGCACCTTTTCAACCGAAATTGGCCGAGAGAAAAAAGTGTTGCTTTACCTAAAGAATGTACCTCGTGTAAACATGTCTGTGCAGAGGCGCCGACTTGAATATATTTTTAGGGTGGGGGGCAAGTATCATTTTATTAGGTACTACATTTGACAGATAACTTTGCGTTTCCATCTACATGTTCGACACTCCAAACCAGTTCTATTTGCAGATGACACCAGTGTATTGATTGAAGGTGGAAATAGAAAGGCTCTTAGGCTGTATGCTGAAGTCACATATGAAAAGATTTCGCCGTGGTTTGTGAGGAATAAGCAACTGATTAACCCTTAAAACAAAAGAAAGAAAGAAAAGAAAAAACAACCACCACTTTACAATTCCACACACAGCAAAATTAAAAATCCATTAAATCTTAAAAATCCATTAAATCCAAATATTTCTTTGGAAAACCAAAAACTTAAGTGTCACTGAAACAAAATTGCTTTGTTTACTTACAAGACAATCTGAAATAGAATTCCTACATCAAATTCTTAAATTCTAAGCTATCTAAAATGACCTATGCAATGAGAATTATATGGAACAACACAAGTGCTGAAGGAGAGAGGTGTTTTATGCACGCATACTTTCCCTTTTGAGTTATGACATCATATTCTTGGGAAATTCCCCTCACAGCATGACAACTTTCAAGAAACAAAAAAAGATTGTGAGGATAATGAAAAATGCAAACAGCTGAAAATCATGCAAACTACGATTGGCTGGCGACTAGCCCCTACCCCTCGACTCGCTGAAACGCCAATCACAATGTCATTTCAGTCGGAGTATAGGTCAGTAGTGGTACAAAACAAATACATAAATAAAGTTGAAGAAACATAACTTAATTTTTGATGGCAAATGTACTCCTCCTCAGATCATTCCTGCATATAAACTCGTCATATATGGCATCAAGGTCGAGTTTCATCGATTCATCTCAATGGGCGTTGAGAAGGGCGATGGCATTAAGACGATCCTGCTTCATTATAGAACGAAGACACGTTTTCACCCTCCGCAGACAAGAAAACGATCGCTCAATGGTGCAGGATGTTACAGGAATCGTCAACACTACACGTATGAATTTCACTAGTTCAGTCAGTAGGTCAAACAGGTGGTTTTTCTGTTTTAGGTATTTCACTATGTCATCCAACGAACTAATGTTCGCAGAATCACTACTTTGGATAATCTCATGAAACATGCTTCGGTGGAGAAACAAGCGTTCTTTGTCTATATCTGATTCGTAGAAAGATAAAATATCGAATGAATGTTCATTATCACCAAGAAGAAATTGTTCAATTTGCTTTACAAATATGAATGACTGAGTTTTGAACCGTGATTCCAAGAAGCTGATGGATGTATCCATTGTTTCATAATACAATCTTCTATTTTTGTCACATACTTCAGTGAATGTTTCTACAGATGAATTGATGGAGTCATCGTATTTCTTAGGGACTTTTCTTCTACGGGGTAATTTTGGGGAATCAACATCCATATCTTGACATTTTGAAGTTACTTCACCCCAGAATGATTCAAAATTGTTTCTCATAAATTTAATAGAAGTTAGAAGAGTGGAAATCATGTTATTGGCCTCCTCTAAGTGTAGGGATTTCCTCTGTGGTGCTATGTTTACGGTATCAATGTGACCAAACAGCTTTACCAAAAGTTCTAACATGAAAAAGAAATCATATGTCTGCATATTAATCAAAAAGCCGTTTGCTTTGGCCCCAGTATCAGGATTGTCATTTCTTGAAACGTTTAGAAAAAATTCCTGAAGTTCTGTATACTTGGACAAAACTGAAGGCATTGCCAAGTATCTTATGGCCCACCTTGTAGGACAGAGTGGTTTCAAATTTGTAGAGGCATCTGCCTTCAGGTGAGCAAAAATATCCGATCATTTAGGTGAATCTCTCACAAAATGTATTAAGTCCTTCTTAACATTTAATGCATTTCGACATTCTGGAACTGCTTTCACAGTGTCTTGTAGTGTTAGATTTAAACAGTATGCAAGGCAGTGCACAAACATAGCTCTCTTCTCCATTTCCATGAATTTTGCCTGGACACCATTATACAAGCCAGCCATGTAGCTGAACCGTTAAAGCATTGGCCCCTACAATTAGATTTAGGCAAATCAAATCGTCTTAAAATGTCGATAATAATATCAAATAGAGCCTTAGCTGTGGAACTTTGTATTGAGTATAGCCCTAAAAAATATTCTTCTATCTCTAGCGAAGCATCAACAAATCTTATACAGATGCTAAATTGCTCTTTGGTGGCTATGTCTGTTGTTTCGTCTGCTATTATTGCAAACTACTTTGCACTCTTGATATCCTCCAATAATTTCTAAGAAGTGTATGTCTTAAAATGGCCAAAATTTCGTTTTGCGCATCATGGGATGTCCATTTGTAAGTTTCGCGCTGTAGCCATATTAAAAGTAGCTGGTTGTCTTGACATCGAAGGCGTAATAAGTTGTCAAAGTTACTTGTTTCATCAGTATGCCCACGTATTGCAAGCCCCTGCACTGCTAAATAACGGAGGGAAGACATGATTATTAGTAAACAACCTCGGTTTTCTTTCATTTGTGTCAGTTTTTCTTTGGAAATCTGGCTAAATACATTGACATTCGATTTTAAGGATTTGAATTTCAGCACAGCTTCTCTGTGGCAGCCCGATGCTTCAAGCGCTTTCAACTTTTCTATCCCTTTCTTCCAGTTCGAAAAACCAGTTTCCATGAAAGTTTTTTCCATTTTGTGAGAAATCTGAAAATGACTTTCTTCAAACATTTGTCTGCAAATTTTGCAAAAAATAACACCTTTTATCTTATTGTAATCGATCCATGCAAATTGCTGTTTCCAAGAGGGCTGATAACAGCGTTTTTTTTCTTTTCCGGGAACAGTGTTTTTTGTCACCGCCACAGTTCCGTCGCTATCTGTGTCTTTGTTGTCACACACAGCACCACTAACACTGGGTCTAGCTTCAACATCGCTAACACTTGCCACATTGTCAAATTTCTTCCTAATTATAAACTTGTCCATTTTAAACTGGACAGTAAGGGACGAAAGATTAACAACTAAACCGAGTCACAGTAAGACTAACTGACCACTGGCGATGCCCAGCTACGGAACATTTACGTTCGCTGCCAACATTAGCTGCGGACTGCGTAACAGTACTGTGCGCCTAACAAGAAGTAGCCATGTAACAATAGTGTTGATTATTGTCAGGGACGGCTCTAGGGGGTGGGGGTGGGGGGGAGGGGCGAACCGTGCCATCGCCCAGGGCGGCAGATTTGTGGGGGCGGCAAATCCATCTTGCGTAAATGAAGGAATGTGAGAATAAATTGGAAATACAAATTATTCATAAAATCAAGGGTCTTATTGAAAATTATCTATGGTACAGAAACAGTGTGCTCCGATTTACGAAAGAAACGTTTCCTCCAACAAAATTGGCTTAAAATGTATTGCACTGTAGAGTAGACGTATCACTGACTGCTGCTTTGATTTCAAAGACATATTCACAACAAAGAGACGAATGAGTGTGATATGCTAAAATAAGGTGTCATGTATGAAATATATTGTGGGAAAAGTTGACTATGTCGAAAAAGGGGGGGGGGGGCGCTTGACATGTTCGCGCGGGGCGTCAGAATCCCTGGAGCCGGTGCTGATTTGTGTGGTGTTGTACCTAGTGATTGTCAATAGAATTTACAAAAATGAATGAAGAGTCTTTAACGTTACCTAGTCCTTCTAGCGATCGCCATCAAATTCGGTGTCACTATTGGTCATTAGTTTCTGTTACAAGCTGCCAGCGGGCTGCTGTGGGAGGAAGTGGAGCTCGTCCTAGCAGCCAAAGGGCTGCGAGCTCATGGTGAGCTTTCGTTCTCCGCATGCCTCCGTACAGTAAAAGTGTGCGAATAGTACAGATGCAGGGGACAAACCCTGTCACGACAGTTCGTCATATGCAGAGGTTGGAGGAGTAGCAGAAAGGAATACGCAATAGCTCGTAAAATCGGTATTTTTTTCCTACATAATCATTACATACTATTATCAAATTTCAGAGTAAAGAATGAGGAAAGGGGGGGAGGGGGAGCGGTGAGAAATGCATGTTTGAATATTGGGGGGGGGGGGGGGGGGGAGGAGGCGAGGCCCCTACTTTTAACAATTCTATTGGGGGGGCACAAAGTACCTTGCCCCCCTAAGTCGGCGCCACTGTGTCTGCGCCTTTCCTTACCACGCAGGGCAGCCGCGCGGTCTTAGGCGCCTTCCCACGGTTCGAGCGGCTCCCCCGCCTTGGGTTCAAGTCCTCCCTCGGGAATGTCTGTGTGTGTGTTGTCCTTAGCGTAAGTTAGTTTAAGTTAGATTAAGTAGTGTGTAAGCCTAGGGACCGATGACCTCAGCAGTTTGGTCCCATAGGAACTCACCACAAATTAAAAAAAAAATCCCTTTCCTTAACATATTTTCTAAGATAAGTCATAGAGTCAGAATTTCCTCGTGTGTTCCAACATTTCTCCAGAACACAAACTAATCATCTCAAAGGGTGGTTTCTATCAGTTTTTCCATTCTTCTGTAAAGAAGTCATGTCAGAATTTTGCAACCATGATTTATTAAACTGATACATCGGTTATATTCACAGCTGTCAGCGTTTGCTTTCTTTGGAATTGGAATTATTACGTTCTTCTTGAAGTCTGACGTTATTTCGACTGTCTCATAAATCTTGCACATCAGGTGGAATAGTTTTGTCATTGCTGACTCTCCCAGAGATATCAGTAATTCTGACGGAATTTCGTTTACTCTAGGGGCCTTGTTTCGACTTAGGCCTTTCATTATTCTGACAAATTCTTCTAGCAGTATCGTCTCTCCCATCCCATCTTTGTCTACATCCTCTTCTATCTCTATGACATTGTCTTCAAGTTTTTCCCTTTTTAACCCCTCTGTGTACTCTTTCCACCTGTCAGCTTTCCCTTCTTTACTTACAAGGGAAACTCCCCATCGCACCCTTCTCAGATTTGGTGGTGAGAGGATCCAGTGGATAGCCCGTCAGAAACAACACAGCTCAAGCATTAAAACAGGAAGAAGGTGTACTGAACTGTGAAAAAAAAGAAGCAAAATAGAAGCAGTGAACGGCCCAAGGACAAGAAGTTCAATATAGAGCAACTTGTCACGTAAGCTGCAACAAATAAACGCAGCAGTTTCACAATCACACAACTTCTCTGTGCTCTGCCAAAACATATGTTTCTAGCGTTTTTGATGTTGCGTCCCGTTTTGGAAGCTTTGAGTCTTGAATTCCTTTGTTGTAGCATAGTTCACATCCGTTTATTTGTTGTTTTCATTTCTGTGAGACGTCTACTCTGCTCTCACTATTCATCACGTTTACTTCCGACGGTAACGTAGCCTTACCACATGACTCATATTGTACACCCAGTATATAGTATGACAACTGTCAAGACTACAAAAAGAGAATAAACATTTCAATGATCGGACGGACACCTCATAATGTGAAAAAGATAAATAAAAAAAAATGTCACGAGAGAGTTTGGAATACAGCTCGTCCGCTTCACAGCCCAACACCGTGACCACTTTACCACAACGCCGCGGCTGTTCAGTTTCCCGTGACATTGAACTTGTTAATCTTGGATCGTTCACTGTTTCTGTTTTGCTTTTCTTCCACATGTCAGTACACCTTCTCCCTGTTTTCGTGCTTGATCTGTGTTCAGTTTTTGACGGGCTGTCGACTGGGCCATCTTACCATAAATCTGAGGAGCGTGCGCTGGGCAGTTTCCCTTGTTAGTACTGGTTTTCCATCTAAGTTCTTGATATTCACACAACTGCTTCTCTTTTTTTTTCCAAAGGCCACTTTCATTTTCCTATAGACGACATCTATCTTTCCCCTAGTGATATATGCAACTGTATCCTCACATTTGTCCTCTAGCCATTCCTGCTTACCCGTTTTACACTTCTTGTCGATCTAATTTTTAGACGTTTCTATTTCCTTTCGTTTGCCTCATTTTCTTCATTTTTATATTTTCTCCTTTCATCAATTAAATTCTCTGCCTCCTTTGATATCCAGGGATTTCTGCTAGGCCTTGTCTCTTAACTTACTGGATGCTCTGCTGCCTTCACTATTTCGTCCCTCAAAGTTTCCCATTCGTTTACTACTGTATTCCTTTCGCCTGTTTCAGTCGATCGTTACCTAATAGTTCTTTTGAAACTCTCAACAACCTCTGGTTCTTTTAACTCATCCAGGTCCCATCTCCTTAATTTCCTTACTTTTTGCCAATTCTTGAGTTATAATCTACATTTCATGACCAATAAATTATGGGCAGAGTCCACACCTGCCCTTGTAAATGTCTTCCAGTTTAAAATCTGGCTCTGAAATCTCTATCTCACGATTATATAATCAATCTGCAACCTTCTAGTGTCTCCAGGCCTCTTCCACTTGTACAGCCTTCTTATGTGAATCTTAAACCACGCGTTAGCGATGATTAAATTATGCTCTCTGACAAATCTACCAGGAGGCACCATGTTTCATTCGTTTCCTCCAGTCCCTACTATATTGCCTTCTCTTCGTCTTTTTAATACCAAAATTCCAGTCATCTATCACAGTTAAGTTTCCCTCATATTTCACTATCTGAATAAGTTGTTTTATATCACACATTCTTTCAACCGCTTCATCATCTGCGGAGCTACTTACTACTGTGCTGGGTGCTGGCTTTCTGCCTATCTCGGCTACGATAATGTTTCCATTTGCTGTTCATAGTAGCTTACCCACATTCCTCTTTTCTTATACATTATTAGACCTACTCCAGCAATACGTCTGTTTATTTTGTATTTAGAACCCTATACTCGCCAGACCAGAAGTCCCGTTTGTCCTGTCAACCAACTTCACTAATCCCCTCTATATCTAACTTCAACCTATTTATTTCCCTCTTCAAATTTTCTAACGTATCTACTCGATTAAGGGTTCTACCATTCCACGCTCCAATGCGAGGAATTCCAGTTTTGTTTTTCCTACTGACGACATAACTCTGAGTAGTCCCGCCGGAAATCCAAATGTGTGACTATTTTACCGCCGACATATTTTACAGAAGAGGATGCCGCCATTTAAACACCCAGTAAAAAGTAAAGGCTGTAGTTTCCCCTTACTTTCAGCGGTTTGCAGTACCAGCACAGCAAGGCTGATGTTGTAACGCCAGATCAGTCAAGTCTTTCGGACTGTTGCCTTTGGAGTTGCTGAAGAGGCTGCTGTCCCTCTTCAGGAACCACGTGTTTGTCTGGCAACCCCACAGGAAGCCCTCAATTGTGATTGCAACCTGTTTCGTTGAGGCAGGCAAGCTAACCCACTTCGGCAATGGCTGCGGCTCAAGTGTCAATGAAGGAAAATGTGGTCATCAAAAGAGACTTTATGACTTTATTCCTTTTTCAGTTCCAAAAATGAAAATTTTTTCTTACTATTTAATTTTCAATGAAGATGAAGCTTAATTTAAATAAATTATAAAGAAAAGCTGTTGGTAAGAAAAGGAGTTACTACATCAAAAGAAATAGTTATATCAGTTAATGTCTTTCATCTTCCATGGGAACTATAATGTTTTAACAAATAAGATAAAAGAAAGAAATATTTTCACTCAATGAAACACAAAAATTAGCTCTGTCCGAAGAGTACTGCCCACGAATGACAATGTTCTGTGTTAAGAGTGCGCGGTCGATCTTGTTTTAATTAGCCAGGAGGTTCCAAAACGGCGTGCAGAGTGAAAGTTTCAGTCAGGATGACTATAATTTCCAGATATTACTGAGATGACTGTACGACCGTGTGACCGAATGCAGATAAAAGGTAATATAAAACCCGTACAGTATTTGTCGTTGAGTAGTGACTCTCAATGTTAATTCCCACACGACCGCGACTGACAGTTATTATTACGGTTCACCTAAAAATGTTGAAGGTTGCATTTCCTTACGGAGAATAAGAAAAGATAATGTCTCGGTTTGCTGTCAATTAACATACTAAAAATATGAGACAGCGTGCACGTCGAGTATAACGAGTAATTTTGGATCTGATCTTCACAAACAGATTAATGCAATAGTAGTTTATAGAAAGTAATGAAAATTAGAAACAGCTGTACGTCCGTTTACTGCCTGAAAACACACATGAAGTGGGTATTCTTATTTCCTCAAAAGAGCCTGATGTGACAAGTGTCATTTATTCAACGGTTCGTCTCACCGTCACATTTTATTGTTAAAAGTCCTCCATTCTTATTCGCTAGACAGACCGACACAAAAGTCGGAGTCTGCCTGCATATCAGTATCTTAGTGATGCTGACAGAAAATTTTGGGTGTGCTGAGTGTGTGAATGCTGAGCGTGTGTGTGTGTGTGTGTTGGGGTTTATGGGCGCTCAACATCGAGGTCATCAGCGCCCTGACACACATTAAAAGGGACGAATGTGGACAGACCTAAGAAAACTGAAGCACACACACAAAGAAAGCAGGAAAAGAAATAAAATGCTATATAAGAAAGTAAAACCGAAGGAAAGGGAAAACATAGCAACAAGAATGCCACTGAAATTGTCACTGGCTGGCTACTGACATAAAATATGGGCGAGCTTGTCACACATTGAGCAAATTAAAATCCTCTCCCTAAAATCTTTGTAAAAACATTTGACATGGCACAGAACTTTAAAACTTTAACCACATTCGTCCGAGTGTTGCCTAAAAGAGTTGGCAGGTCCGCTGGCAAGTCAGCCGCGGCCCGCTGGTCAGAAAATAAAACGCAATCCAATAAAACGTGGCGCACAGTGACCTGGACGCCGCATAAATGCTGAGCGATGAGGTAACTACTTTCTCCTCCGAATGCGAAAACTTTTTGTTGGCATCAACCTACATAGGGAAAAATTATAATCGTAATAAAATAAGAGAAATCAGAGTTCACACCGACAGATTTAAACGTTTGTTTTGCTGTGCGCTGTTCGAGAGTGGAGAAATAGCTTGAAGGTGGTTCATAGGCTCATAACTGAGAATTGCAGAGTGGCCGTGTAGATGTTTACGGTAATGAAAATTTAGGAAGAATAATGAAAGGAAAGTGGCATGACTTTTCGAAGAAAACATCTGGAGTTGCCTTAAATGACTGAGGAAAACTTTGCTAAACCTAAATTTGTGCAGCGGGGGTAACTGAAGTAAAGTGTCACTGCAGGATTGGGCTCAAACGTTGCTGATGTCAGCATCAGCATTCCTGGAATCGTTGATTTCAGCATCAGCATGCCCCTCTCTTATTTCGCACAATTCTTTCTCCTCTCCCCCCATAGTGTCGCATATGTGCGTGGAAGTCATCATGCCCTCAGCCAATTGTGTTGGGGCTCCGGAGCATCAATATCTCAGCCTCCCCACCCCTCGAGCGATTTTAGTTTTTATAATTCAGTTACGTGAGTGCCATCATTTGTTGTCTGTATTTTACAGTAAGTAACCAGCAGTAGCAATCATCTTGGAAGAAGAAGGATATTAGTAAGTATTTTGTTCTTGCATCTCTAATTATAATTATCTATGGCTTTCGTTACACTTCAGAGTTTTCTTACTACTGTTACAGACGGCACACCCAGGTGTTCCACGACGTATTTATGTCTCAGCAGCAACTGTCACTCTTCACAGGGAATGTTCTCGATTTATCTGAAGGAGAGTGCTAGAAGAATACTTTTAATCGCCAATACATACAATCTGGCTGCAAGTGGATCGAAACGAAAACTTTTTACTGTAAGCCTTGCACCCCACAGTGACTCTGATCAAAGCCTTCTAGGTGGTGTTGCTCTGATGTGGTTATTGAAACAGATAATGTTCAAGGTCTTGCTACTAAAGTGTAATATCCATGGTAAGGATGTGGCCATCTGTGCAGTATGGTACAGTTCATAGAGAGAAAGATAACGACTGAGTACAACCCATCACATACTCCTACTAACATCAGTATGTTAAGGGGGGAAGTTCAATTTTTGATATGTATGGAGAGACAGTGTTTGAGTTAACATCTGTGGGTGTGTGGTTATATACATTAAACACTGGCATTCTTATATTAGAGATGGATACTGTAACTTTGCTGACTATTTGCGTCAGCTGAGTGTGAACTTAAATCGAGTAGACAGTGCGTAAATGTTTGTAGTCATTCATGAGCAAAATATGCATCTGAAAACCCTATAATAATAAAATCTTTTAGAGGCTGAATTTACTGAAGGAATTCCTTTTTACGTAATGTGGTTCTACAGGCCTGAATATGATTCAGGCTGGATTCATGAAGTATATAAAACAATTGTTCTGACAGTATTGTAAAACTGAATGATTATGTATACAGGCTGAATTACCTGACACTTGCACCACAGATATTTCGGAAGTGGAAGGCACTATCGATGTGCAGTTTTTACAGGACTAAACTGCAAGCAAGGGAGCAAATTTGCAACAAAAACACGAATGACGAGATGTTGACGAAAGCGCGGCTTTTTTATAACAGTTACAAATTTTTAGACAGGATAATGCCGATTGACAGTAAAATCTTAAAAGTAGTTCGTAGCAGGAAGCTAAGCAAGTAGTTTACGAGCTATCTCATCGCGAACACTGTAAACACCGACAGCTTTTGTTCCACTTGAGATGCTAGGCGACGACCTTGTGTTTGTTTACATTGTGTTGTGTGTACATTGTGATCGAATTTGCGATGGTCCTGTCACAAATTGTGTGATAGTTGATGTAGTAGGACATGCTTGGATGATGGTATTCCCCAATGTGAAAAAAGTGGAAATACTCTTGGTTTCTGGTGAATGAAGGAAGTACGTCATACGTTCACATACCGTGTACGTCCTAAGATATCCGAATAGACGTCAACCTCTTCAAACAATTAGAGAAGCTGTGAAATGGTGTACTTCTGCTGCCTGCGCTTCAATATCTTCTGAAATGCTAGAACGTATGCAGTAATCGTTGCATAATAGACTGCAAGCTCGTATTGACGCTGGTGGTGGTAATTTTGAGCATAGACTTTGAAGGTACATTGGTTCTTTTCGGGTCAGACCGTACAGAGGTACTGTATTTACATTTGTTTTCTTTTGTTTGTCATAGGCACGGTACCATTTAACAACATGACATTCCTGGAGACTTATTAACATATATGTAGGGCTGCACATACACACTCATGTGAAATTCCTATTCGTTTTGCTATAACAGGGAACAAACAAGTGTTGGTGTTTACAATGTTCAAACTACGAGATCTCATAAAGTACTTGCACTGTACTCCTGCGACAAAAACCATTGACGTTCTAATTTAGTTTACTTTGACTGTGATAATGTTAGTTGGCATTGTTCTATTGAAATAACTGTACCTTTTGTAAATAAATAAACATCTGAAACTTATAACACACTGAGCTGCTACCAATCCTATCTGATTGTGACGTAAGACAAGCCACTTCATTAATTATTTTTCTATCATAATTGTAGTGTCCGACATCTATTCCTCCAGTGGAAACCATTTCGGAACTCTTCTTGAAATCAATCGCGCTTCATTCTTACTCTAATAACATTATTTCTTTGGATGAACTGTTTCTCTTTTCTCAGTCGTCCTTTCCTTGGACTCATCCATCTACTGTTTGCCAAGAGATGCCTGCCCTCGGGAATTGGACTTACTTTTTGTTTGTGTTTTTTCGTATCTTAAGCTGGCCCTGCAAAACTTTCCAGAACTGTGTTTTCCAGTCCAACAAGACGATGTGGTGCCCTTGGGTGTGCTGCCGCCCCACTGTCGACAGAGTGTTAGATTGCTGCGCTTGTATGGTCCCACAAATTCTAGTTTCAGTGCTTACCCTCGTACAACAGTATTTTGTCTTGTAGATGAAGTCCAAGAAATTTGGTATAGGCTGTCTGTCCATATAGCTCTAGATTGTCATCAAAGTAACATGTTAGCCTGTCAGTGGCTTCTTTTATGTTTTTTACAAGTGTTTCTTCTGGGTTTCCTGTAAATAAATTAACTTATTAACCAGGAAAGTGATGAGTATGCACAGTGGAATTATCTGTCACTGCCACGTCTCATCCTACCGCCATTGCTTATAACAGTTTCATGAATTTTCAATAATAATATGGTTACTTCCTCTTTCTGTTATTTCACCACCATATGGGTATGTTTCACTTTCACCCAGTTCTCTTACCCCAACTATTTGATGCACTTTACAGCATTCGATTCTGGTTTTCGCATTTCCTTTACAAGGCCTACCACTTTTTTAGTAGTCATCCCAATACTTAACACTACGGATTTCAAAAAAATATTAACTGATACTTAATGATACCAATGCCATGTAACATGTATCTAATTTAAACTTAATTCTAATACATCAGATTACAAGAAGACCCTCCCTTTATGCAATGTATGTAATGTTACCATATTTCCTTTGTTGAACTACCTAAACTTTGGATCTGACTTCACCACACATCATCACACAGTAGTTTTGGTATGATAACGGAAAATACATGGGGTGAGTGACTCTGATTGTCCACTTTGAGGTCTAATCCTACACATGGTACGAAAGTTGGTACTGCTGCACGCTGTATATGCATTGATGTCGCCTCTTTCCTCATGAATGCTGCAGTCTGCTCCAGTCCAACTCCGGTGTTTAATTTTTCAGCTGTGGGCTATGTTCACAAGTCTCAGAATACTGGCGTCATAATGATGCATGAAGGCCACCAAACGCCTTACCAAATATCAAAGTTTGTTTTCGACGTAGACCAGGGTTCCTTTGTTACATTACTTTTCCCAGATAGTTTCGGAATATCTTCACTCATGACTGGGAAAACGTTGGAAGCTCACCGTTATTATTCATCATGGTTTACTCTGACCACAGACTACCACTCATGACTCCACAGACTTTTCTTTGTCCATTACTACCCTTTCCTGTTTTTTGTAGGCCGCATATCAAACTTCCATGACTGCATTCGCTAAATTTACTTAATCACTAGATCTTTGCAGATGTATGCTACTTAGTCCACCTTTTCTGGCGCTCATGGTTGCTCACCCTTCATTCTGTAACTCTCCCGAAATTTGAAAAAAATTGTGCATTAAACTTTTCAAGGAAGTAAATGAGTGGCTCCATAGACTCAATACAGTGCCGCTCTACAAAGAAAACTACCAAAACGAGCTTGACATAATAATGCAGACAGCCAGAAACAGAAACAATGGTTACAACAGTAACATACCCACGAAGCTAAACAGCAAAATTAAAATAATAATAAAAAGACAAAACCACAGACAACAACACAACAGAACCAAACACAACTACAAACACTCAGTACCATAACAAATACACAAAGTAGTAAGGAAAATATAAGAGAAAACACAAGATGTTACACAACAAGATGCAAACATACACACATAAAATTACATACATTTCCAAAAGATGGGGCACAAACATACCACACACAATAGACAATTCTTTCCAAAAGTACACTCCAAAATGACAAAAGACATAGCCATATAAGAGCGTATATATACACTGAAGAGCCATAGAAACTGGTACACCTGCCTAATATCGTGTAAGGCCCCGAAGAGCACACGGAAGTGCAGCAACACGACGTGGCATGGACTCGATTAATGTCTGAAGTAGTGCTGGAGGCAACTGACACCATGAATCCTGCAGGTCTGTCCATAAATCCGTAAGAGGATGAGGGTTTGGAGATCTCTTCTGAACAGCACGTTGCAAGGCACCCCAAATATGCTCAATAATGTTCATGTCTGGTGAGTTTGGTGGCCAGCGGAAGTATTTAAACGCAGAAGAGTGTTCCTGGAGCCACTCTGTAGCATTGATGGCCGTGTGGGGTGTCGCATTGTCCTGCTGGACTTGCGCTAGTCCGTCAGAATGCACAATGGACATGAATGAATGCAGGTGATCAGACAGGATGCTTACGTACGTGTCACTTATCAGAGTCGTATCTGGAAGTATAAGGGGTCCCATATCACTCCAACTGCACACACCCCACACCATTACGGAGCCTCCACCAGCTTGAACAGTTCACTGTGACATGCAGGGTCCATGGATTCATGAGGTTGTCTCCATACACATAGATGTTCATCCACTCGTTACAATTTGAAACGAGACTCGTCCGACCAGGCAACATGTTTCCAGTCACCAACAGTCCAATTTAGGTGTTGACGGGCCAAAGTTAGGCATAAAACTTCGTGTCGTGCAGTCATCAAGGGTATATAAGTGGACCATCAGCTCCGAAAACCCATATCGATGATGTTTCGTTGAGTGGTTCGTACGCTGACACTTGTTGATGAAACACCATTCAAATCTGCAGCAATTTACGGTTGGATTGCACTTCTGTCACGTTGGACGAGTCTCTTCAGTCGTCGTTGATCCCATTCTTGCAGGATCTTTTTCCGGCCCCAGCAATGTCGGACATTTGATGTTTTACAGGATGCCTGATATTCACAGTACACTCGTGAAATGGTCGTACAGGAAAATTCCCAGTTCATCGCTACCTCGGATAAGCGGTGTCGCATCTATCGTGCGCCGACTATAATGCCACGTTGAAACTCATTTAAATCTTGATAATCTGCCATTGTAGCCGCAGTAACCGATCTAACAACTGCGCCAGACTGTTGTCATATACAGGCGTTGTCGACCATTGCGCTGTATTCTGCCTGTTTACATATCTCTGTAGAATTAAAGGTCCCCACCCCCACGCATGCAAAGCGGCAGTGGACATATAGACAGAGGAACTTTGTATGACCTGTTATTGCTAAAACACCCTTCAGAGAGCTGAAGCCTCCTCAGATGCACCTGTAAATACTATCACTCTTAAACAAGTAATGATCGCATCACGATAGCGCGCTGTATGCAGCCAGGACTGTGTTATTCTCTTAAAAATTCATCTTTTTTGAACACACCTAATGCACAATATGCATC